>NC_032017.1:15730558-15782507 GCF_001865875.1 Lupinus angustifolius | reverse complement strand
AATCAGCCGTGTTGTTCTCCAACAACAATAGGAGTTCGGCAAAGTCGAAACACATCGACATTAAGTTCCTATTTGTTAAGGAGAAGGTACAAAATGGACAGCTTTCCATAGAACACTTAGGCACTAACTTCATGATTGCGGATCCTCTCACAAAAGCTATCACACCCAAGGTCTTTCATGAGCATGCTGCTCACATGGGTGTTCTACAGTGTGAGGATATTTTGGTTTAGTGAGAGTTAGATTGTGCACAACTTTTATCATGTTCTATGTAATTTCAGTATTTTGTATGAATACTTTGTATTCAAACTTCAGTTGATTAATCATTCAGTTTGGTATTATGTCGTCATTATACTTTGTACAATAAGGTTTTATGTTATTATTAAGGATCTCACTAAAGTTAAGTAGGACCAGTTGAAAATTGACATGTACAGATCATATTCATGTAATTTTCATGCTACACATTTCATGATGTATCTATGTCATTTAGTTGTGTCAATGTTGGTGATCATTGTTGAATTAGTCATGATTGATATGACGAAATTCACTGTGATTCGATATGGAGATAGGACTAATGGACATGATAATTTAGGTATGCCTAAGTCATAATGGCAATATTTAAGAGCGCAATAAGGATAACACGTGTGGAGAATCATATGTGTGACCAATGGGAGATTGTTAGGATTTTTGACAATTTGTGGATAACAAATATAATTCTATAATTGTGTTATGACCATTATATAATTAGCCAAATTATAAAATGATATTCAGTAATTAATTTGGTGGCTAAGGGCATATGTGTCATGAAATATTATAAATGTAGATAACTTCATGCAATTTCTGATTTGATGAAGTGACTGAATCAGAATTATTCTAACTAAAGTAGTAACCACTACATGGTTACTTTTATGGGTTATGGTCCCCATTTGTAGAGCAACATGTTTTAAGGTGTAGGGTTGAGGAGAATAAGGGTGAATTAGGATAGTGTTATCCAAAAGGATAAAAACACTATCAAGTCAGCCATAAGGAGAACCATATAAGGCAACTCTCCTCATAAACCAAGGTCTCTCACCATAAGGTACACACTCAAGAGTTAAAAGGCATTCTCATTCCCCCTCTAGAGAAGCATAAGGAAAACCATTCGGCGCTCTAACATCTGGAAGATCATCGCATCCTTGTACCTTCGAGATTTCTGAAATGGCTCAACAAGGTATGTTCTTCATCTTCACCATGAACTCATTTGTGGTTTTTTCGGTCTGGACCATGGTTATTCCATTTGGGTTTATATATGGGCATAAACATTAAGTTATGGGAACAAAGTCATGGTCATAAGGACTTCCGCGTTTAATCTATGGATTTCGGATCCAACACGCAAATGCCCCTCAACTAAACTAAGTGCACATTCTTTCTAGTAACAAATAGTTCAGTATTGGTATAGATTCTAACACGTAATTTGAATTTTTTTCAATAATTTCTTCCTCCTCAAATCCCTAGTACTGAAGACCGGTCCTTTCAACTGAATGTTAGTTTGTTTCTTGATAATATGTGTAGCATGAGTACAAAGTGTGCCATTATCTGTTAACATTAATGAAAATGTTCACTTAATTTTTAATAGTAATATGTTATATTTTTAAAAGTACAAAATTTTGCTTGTCTCCTTCTCAGGGCTCAATCAGATAGATGCACCAGTGGACTATAGGCCCAAAATTGGGCCACACACGCTATACAATAGTTAAGCTTATTCTTACCTATACTTCTAACTTCTAAGTATTATTTTGAGTCGTCACATCACTCACTATTTTCACACGATGCTTATGCTATTTCTTCAATGAAGCGTGAATATCCATTTATGGAACAATTAAATCAACAACAAAGTGGAGGGAGGGACACCCCCGACTACATTTAAGCTAGGAATGATAAATATATTAGTGTGAAAGGTACATGAGGGTACCCATAAAAATATATTATGAGTGAGGACGAATATCTATTGCGATACAACAGTACCTGTATATTTATAAATTTATTTTATAATTATATATATATATATATTTATTTTCTAATTAATTCTAGTGATTGAAATATAATGATAAATTTAAATGTACATAAATTTTATTAGTTATTTAATAATCAATTTATATATTGATTATTATAAAATATATAAATATATACTTAAATTAAAAATTTGTTGGATATCTACGCATACCCACTACCTACAAATTTGTACGAGTATGAGCATAAAAAAAATACTATTCATGCCCACTCCACCCTATTGTCATCCATACTTTACATAACATTGTCAATTAATATTTAAATTTATAAAATATTATCTTATATGTAATTTAGATTGTTTCATTATATTTATATTTATCTTTATTTTATATATTTATCTTGTTACTTATTATTTGAGCTATTATTATTATTATTATCATTTACACCGAAACAATTTTTATCTAATTATTTATACCACATCAAACATAGTCTGATTCATGTTTACTATTCTAAATTTCCATAGTCATTAATGTTAGACCATTCATTAATTGAAAGATCGGGTCAATTAAGCTTTCATTTGTTTTTTGTTACATTTGTAATATAAGTTTCAATTTAACAACAGCTATTTTATCACTTAATGTTATAATATATATCACTTAATGTTAAAACCATATATTTTTATTTCAACATTAATTAAAAGTTATTCAATTGAAAAAAATGGAATACTTTATAATATAAATAATACTAGTATTAGAAAAAAAATTAAAAGTAATCATAGAAAAACTGTATAAAAAACATAATAACTAAAAATAAAAAAATGGACCCTTTAGAAGTTAAGATGATCTAAAATAACTCATGAGTTTTAAAATTGTTAGGTTTTTCAGAATTCGTGATAACTAAATACAACTTCTGATTCAAAATTTAAAAGATTAACATTCCAAAAAATGTGATAATTCAATATAACTTTTGAAGTATGTTTTTTCAAATGAGTTATTTAGAAATCATGATCACCTAATAAAACTACTAAATTGTATCTCTTCTTGGAAAAATAAGTATTTCAAAAGTTGTAATGTCAACTTCTAAATCAATATTACAAAGTGAATTTCAAATGTAGTTATAAATTAACACAACTTATAAAATAATATTTAAAAAAACTTAATTAAGTTATTAAGAAATAAAGATGGTCCAATACAACTCATCAATAAAAAATTTAAGAAATAATATTTTGCATGGTTGATTTTCGTATTTTATTTGAAAAGACATTATTTCAACACTCCCTCACCCCAACTCATTTATAAATATATGAAAAATAATTGGAGAAAACAAATAAAGGTATGGCTATCATATAACAATTAACAATTATTCCCTGCAGCAAATCCCGAGATAAAATCTAAAAAAAACATAGTATTTACTTCTTTCGATTTCCATAAACTTATTTTCTAGAAGATTAACTTTATTTTGCGCGTGGATATCAAAGCTAAATTGGAGCGCGTGGATACCAAACCAATATACATATGAAACGAGATTTTGAGTCGTCTTTCATATAAAAACGAGATTTTGCTCAGTCTTTTTACTCTCGTGTGGTCGTTGTCTAATACAGTATAAACCCTCGCCGGCGAGATTCCGGAGACTATTCCGTCGATTATCGATTACCGGTGGAAGTGACGAAGATGAAGGTTTTTGTGAAGACTCTGAAAGGAACGCACTTCGAAATTGAAGTGAACCCCTCAGACACGGTATGCCACTCTAATCTCCTTGTTCAATCCAATTTTGTTCTTAATTTATTGGTTTTCGTATTTCGAGGGTTCACACTTCGATTGTAATAGAAGAAGACCTGAATTTGAGCGTTAACTAGGGTTTTAACGTCTCACTTGATCGATTTTTATGGAATTTGATTTATGGCATTTTAATTTCTCCGTTTAAATTTGTGGTTTTTCTATTAATTAAGTGTTAAAATTAGGTTTTGAGTTTAGGTTTTGAATTGATTGCTTTGTGGTTTTTGGAATATGCTTTGGATTGAATGAAATAGCGATGGTGGTTGGGAACATTAACTAGCTAGCTATTATTATTATTATTTTTAATTCTTAGCTCCTTCATTTGTCATTGGATAATGAATAAGTTTGACATTTTTTGGAACTTTATTTTTGAATAGAACATTGTTTGGAATTTCAAATTGGTTTCCAATGGGATTTAAATTTGAATGATTACTAGTTTTGATTGATATTGTTTGTAATAGTTGTGCATAACACTTAGATCTATAACCAATTGAAATTTGACCTTTGAACTATGAGAATTGACACAGTGGTAAAACTTAGAAGCCAACTCAATCTATTTAATGTCCATTTTTTGTATCTTTAAAGGATGCAAATTTGAGTGAGCTATCAGAATTGAACTTTTCTTTAGTAAATAATTTAACCACCTAAACAATGATTTCTACAAATGTATTAATTCTCATAATCTTTTATTTTCTTCATTATTCTCTATGACTGATGTTTCTACTGCGTTCTGTTCTTTATGAACTATAATAGTCAGTTTGCTATATTTGTTGTAACTGTGGATATTCTTTTCAGGTTTCTGAAGTGAAGAAAAATATAGAAACTGTTCAGGGTGCAGATGTCTATCCTGCTGCACAGCAAATGCTTATTCATCAAGGAAAAGTTCTCAAGGATGATACTACCGTGGAGGAAAATAAAGTAGCTGAAAATAGTTTTATTGTAATCATGCTATCAAAGGTAATTCTTTGTTCTATTTATTTACTTTTAATGTTTTTGAAAATTTTGTTGGTTTGTGCACCTTATCAAAATATATTCTGTTGTTTGATTGTATTTATAGTTGTTTGAATTTCTAATAGCTACATGTATAGCAATATGTTACTAATTATTTGTGAGCTTATATTTGTGGAATTATGGCTATTAGTTGTTTGGAATCTGAGATGGTATCATGGTAATTAAAGATAAAATATAATTTGGAGTTGTTAGGAACTGCAATAAATTGCAGGTTTTCCCAGAGATCTACAGATCTATGGTTTCTTGTTGGGGCTTATTAATAAAGGATTTATTAACCACAACTATCAGTGTGGGAGCTGTTAGCAACTAGATAATCAAGACCTCCTTCAACCATAGTTGAATACTTGAATATAAATATAATGTAACTTTGTTACTCTTTGCTCTCTACACTTTAACAATTTTGCAAGCATGCTATCATTAAGTGTAAACTGCAAGACATCTATTAGTTAAAAGTCATTTTGGAGATCATTTGTGGTTTGATCAAGATAGATTGAAAGAACGCAAAGTTACCCTGTGTGCAGAAGAGCTGTCATGGAAACTTTTAGATAGAATGTGCAATTTAAAATGGTTTTCATTTGGCAATGTATGTAGTTCAACAAAACACCAAGTAAAGTGCTGAAGGAAGGCTACAATAAGAGCTGCAACATCACTTTTCTATAAGGTGTATGTGATGAGAGATACCTCCAATATTAACTATGAAAAATTTATCAAGAGGCAAGTGATGCCTGCTTGATTGAATGTTAATCATACGTGAGTTCATGATAATGTGACATCTTATTGAGTTCATTACTTCTTATATGGTCACTGGTCAGACTAGGCATCGAAACTATCGATTATCACCTTGTGAGGTTTCTCTGCATGTGTTTCATATTTATATTGTGTTTAACCTTTTCCTTAGTTGTCATTTGATAATCATAAGGTTGGTATCATGCTATCTAAATGCACTTAAATCTAAACTTACTTTTTATTAAGCACTGTTTAGACTTTAGTTTTCAAAATTGGGCTCGTTGAACTTTTTTACTGACCTTATAACCTTGGTTAAAAGTGCATATTTTATACCATCCTTCTATTTTTCTATTCCAAGCTTCATGCATCATCTCAAGGATTATGTCTGGGACAGGGTTATTTTTTTAGCTTTGCTCTGGTGTACAACACATGGGCTTTTTAGTGGGGTTAATATGGTAGATATGCAGAGAGATTGGCTTGATTTGTTGCATGTACCTTTTGAGTAGTTTGTAGGTGTTTCTTTGTGTCCTGGAAAGGTTTCTTATCCTCCTTTATTTTTCTCCCTTCTCTTCTAATAATATTTCTTTTATCATCTAAAAATATTTCTTTTTAAAGAAAAAAGGAGTTTAGGGAATGGGGATGAGAAATTATTCTAAAACAACCAATGGACACCAAGTAATATCACCTATTAAAAGCTCTTCATTCCCTCTGCAAACCATTAAGGAAACTCCTTTGCAACTTGCAACTTACCATGTGAATGGAATTATTTTTGTTAATACTTTTGATCACATGCATATTTACTTCCTCAAGACTTTATTCCTTTCCATTGTTAGTGATTAGAACTTGAAGGAACACTTCTGTCCTGAAATGAATTTATTCCTTTCAATCGCTAGTGATTAAATCAATGATATGTCCGTTTTGTTACAAGAATCAATGATATACTCTTGATGCTTCTATTAATTTTCAATGTTAACATATGTTCATTTATTCAAGACTAAATTATAACCTATGTGCCCTACTATGCTAGAGTAAGAGCCCATCTGGTGAAGGATCTACTGCAACTGCACCTTCAGCTAAGGTGAGATCTGAGAACATTATACCGTGTTAGTGGATGTTATCCATGTTACTGTATCTGCTATTCTCTTTTGTATGGTTCTTCCATATCTTGGATTGGATTATTCATATATTGTTTGGTTTTGACATTTAAATTAAACTTTATAGGATAAATGCATATCTATGTTATCAATCATATACCATTGCAGCATGTGGTGGCGTTGTGTTGTGTGGCCTATCTGTGTGCGCATCACATTTTACTGGAGTTGCCTATCTTGTTCGCTGTTTTATGCGATATCTCCCCCCTTTTCCAATTGTTCCCTTGACAGAGCCCTTTGGCAATTCTTTCCCAACCACATGCAGTCATTACCACCCTGTTCAATTCCTCCCATATTGTGCTGACACATCCTTCGCACTATGTTGTGTTCCTTCTCCATTAGATGGTGATGGAACTGTTTTTTCCTGAAGCTAACAGGCTTAACTGTAAGCCCTAAGAAAGAAAAATCAACCCTATTTCAATGGGACCTTAACCCTAAGCCCAGAGAGAAGACGTAACCATCTTTAAAAGGCCCTAAGAGCAATATAGTTTAGATAATAGAAGACATAATAAATTGAATACCTAAAACAACATAGGACTAACCTTAGGTACAGTACCTTAAGTACTTGGGGTACTGGTACCCAATCATATAAGGACAGCTGTAAAAAAATTTCCAACTCATCATTCACCTAATAAACATTGTTAACAGTTTAACTCAAAATTTATTCTTCTTTCCTGGTGTTTCACATTCTTTCTTCTCCATTCAAATAAACTCAAACAGTGTTACAGTTCTCTGCTTCACACTCCTTTCTTCTCCATTCAACACATTCCTTTCTTCTCCATTCAACTCACAATATTTCCCTTCTTGAAAATTCACAAATTTATTCTTCTCTATTCTCTTGTTCCTCATCTAGTCTAGTGTCTCTTCCTCCTACCCAAAATGGATCAGTGTTCACACTTCCCATTATGTTGTCCCATTTTGCACATAAAGGGTTAGAGTAATTAAACCCACTAAGATTCACACCATTGCTGTAACTCCAATTTTATCACAATGATTGTAGGCTCAATCCATAAATGACCTCGAACAAAACGTTGATCTTTTCTGGAACAGCAGTAAAATAGAAAATTTAGTATAAAAAGGTTGTCTAAAAACAAAAGCTACCCACTAAATAAATATAGCTGAATATTGAGTATGGGGAAAAGGGACAAATTGCATATATAATATAAGCTTCAATGCTATAAAAAGGGAGAAACGACAATGACAGAGGCAAGACACTATTCTAAGGATTCAAACCTCTAATCATTGTGATAATGGGAAGAAGAGAATAGATAGGAATAAATTTGTGAATTTTCAAGAAGGGAAATATTGTGAATTGAATAGAGAAGAAAGGAATGTGTTGAATGGAGAAGAAAGGAGTGTGAAACAGAGAACTCTAACTGTTTGATTGAGTTTAGTTGAATGGAGAAGAAAGAATGTGAAGCACCAGGAAAGAAGAATAAATTTTGAGAATGTTTATTAGGTGAATGATGAGTTGGAATTTTTTTTACAGCTGTCCTTATATGATTGGGTACCAGTACCACAAGTACCTAAGGTACTGTACCTAAGTTTAGTCCAACAACATATATCATTTTCAGAGTTTTTAACAATTATTTACTGATAACAATATTTTTATTCATTTATAGTTAACATATAGAAAGACCAACAGTCTTTTCTCATTAAATATACTCATTATGTCCATAGCTTTACATAGTATATATTCTTTAACGAGTATATAAGTATAACCAGTTCAATGGGACTACAAAGCACCTCAGTGTGGCGGTCATCCCACTATGTGTCTGTAGTGTTTTTGGGTCGTCCACTATTTGCCACTATCCGGTATTTGTCTAGTAAAGGCTACAATGTTGCTTATATTTACGGTACTGAATGAAAGAGCCAGCAATAGCATTAACCTTGTGTTTTACATGAGAATGTTACACTGAATAAGTATATATAAAGACATGATATGATTATGAATGAATCCCTTAAAAACAATGTAAGAGGTAGCGCCTAATGATAAAGGATTGTAGAATCTCGTCTAAGGTAGTTTGACTGTGTGAGGCGAAGACCATTAGAAGCCGAAGTAAAAAAATTAGATCTGATGGAGGTTACCTCGGAAGTTAGAGGTTGAGAGACCAAGGAAATATAAGAAAAATTAAAATAAAAAAAGAGCTAAGTGGCATTTTCGAAGACATGTTTTATGACACAACATAATTCCATGTAGATCACCCCACAATGGCTAAAAACTTTGGTGGTTGTATTTCAAGAGTACTGATGACCCTAAAAAGGTGAGGAGTACTTGAGAAATGTCCTAAATATAAAAGTTGATGCAATCCATTTTAACAATTTTATGAAAATAAAATACATTCATTCTTTAGGTAAGTTGTTCTGACTTGTTTTTTACTTGTTCAATCACATTGAACCAGTTTTGATGGTGATCTTGCCTTGGGATTACTGGATGCCAGGCTGGTCTAGCAATCCTGATATTGTACTATTGCTAGTCTGGTCCTTATGTTTTACATAGCCATTGAAATTTTATGCAGGCTCTTCTTGGCCATCTCTTTTCATTCTTAGCTTATCCGTAGAAGATAGCATTTTCTACAGTAGAGCCTCATCTGGTTAATCGATTCTAGCATATTTACTATTCTTTGTTGGCTGCTTTTTAGTTCAGCACTAGTGAATTTAAACTTGAGATTATTATGCTAAGTGATAAACTGATAATGCTTATTCTTCATTTCCATTTGCCTTTTTATTTCGTTCTAAAGCTATAAGTCATGTCTCTTATAATTTATGTGTTAGAGTAAGCTTAAAGCTGAAATAGTTAAGGTTATATCCATGGTTTGTGCAGTATTTTATTCATACATCTGTATTTTGTTAAAAGAAAACATATGTATGATCTGCTACTTATTAGTTTAATTCTTCTCATAGAAGGATTTATTGATCTGATGAAGAGCAAGAGTAGAAAAAGGGAAAGAGGGAAAATGGAAGAGAAAGAAAATGAACATTATGTGATGAAGTTGTGATGTTGTTAAACAACACAGCAAGACAAATATTACATATTTCATTTTTTATTTCTGAAAATATTATCCAACTATTATGTCATTATTGCAGGCTCCGCAGACAAGTGCAGTTCCTACTCCAACCTCAGTGTCAACAGCACCTCAAGCTCATGCTGTGACTGGGGCAACGTGAGTCATTGTTTTTTCATCACATTCTCTTCTAAGTTGTTAAGAAAAAATGTAGTCACAATTTTGATGTCAAACCTGTTCTATTGCATTCTGCAACTTCATTTCATTTTGACAGACCTCTAGCTGTTACTGCCCCAACACCTCCTACTTTGGTACCAGCTCCTGCTTCGGCACCAGCTCCTGCACCTACATTGTCCAGCACTGCTGTGTAATATTCTGTTTTGTGTGATCACTAGAAAGCATGATTTGCAGTTTTTGCTATCTTTGTAAATTTGTTGCTGAATGAAACTTTGTTGAAGCAGGCCTGGGTCTGATGTATATGGGCAGGCAGCATCCAATCTCGTTGCTGGAAACAACTTGGAGGAAACAATTCAGCACATTGTTGATATGGGTGGAGGGAGCTGGGATAGGGATACTGTTGTTCGTGCTCTTCGTGCTGCTTACAACAACCCTGAGAGGGCCGTTGAATATTTGTATTCTGTATGTGAATTTTAGATCTTTAATTTCTTACCTATTATACTTGTCTACTTTATATTTCAGTGGTGGGATTTTTCATAGTTTGCTTTAGCGACCATTATGATGGAAGTTTATGTCTAGATTACTGGTTTGAGTCGTACAATATCTTGTTTTAATTCATTTTATGAAAATATAATTTATAAATGTTAGGGCATACCAGAGCAAGCTGAAGCTCCACCTGTGGCACGAGTGCCTGGAAGTGTACAACCTGGAAACCCTCCAGCTGCTGCTCCACAAGCAGCGCCTGTTACTTCTAGTGGACCTAATGCTAATCCTTTGGACCTCTTTCCCCAGGTAGATACTGAGCTGTTTTTTATCAAAGAGAAATGGTAGGGACTTTGTGGTGGTGTACTTAATGTTGTGTGACAGGGCCTTCCTAATGTTGGTGCTGGTGGTGCTGGTGCTGGTGGTGCTGGCTCTTTAGATTTTCTGCGCAACAGTCAACAGGTATGTGGGCGCTATCTTTCGCTGCCCTGCCACTTTTACTAAATTCCTTTCTTCCAAGACATGTCTAAACTAGAATTTTCAATTTCTGCCAGTTCCAAGCCTTGCGAGCTATGGTGCAGGCTAATCCACAAATATTGCAGGTTTTCTTCTTTTCCTCAGCGATGTATCTTCTATTGATCTATTCTCTTCTTCAGAGTGCCCTAATTTTTTCTATTCTTGCAGCCTATGCTACAAGAGCTGGGCAAACAAAACCCTCATCTTATGAGATTGATTCAAGAGCATCAAGCTGACTTCCTTCGCCTGATAAATGAACCTGGGGAAGGTGGCGGTGACGGCGACGGCGGTGAGGGGTAAGGGATAATCTTATTCTTTTCATTTTCTGTTTGAGTTGTTATTTGTCTTATCCATCAATTGGTGTTTTTCTGTTTTTATGCTTTAGGAATATATTGGGACAGCTGGCAGGTGCCATGCCACAATCAGTGACCGTTACCCCTGAAGAGCGGCAAGCAATTGAACGTGTAAGTTTATCCTCTTGTCTATATAAAGCATCCAATGATTTTTGTTATTTTCCTGTTTAAATCTAAGAACGGAAACATTCATTTTAAACTATCTAGTTGCCTTTCGTTCACGGGAACTTTTAGTACTTATAATTTTTGCCAGTATTTCTTGCTCTTATGATTGATGACCTAGTCTGTTAGGTAGTTTTACATGTAGTGTTGACAACCTAAACAAACCATATAGGTGATCTCATCTGAACTTCTTTTAAACCAAGTTGGAGTCGCTAGGAGGGTGTATTAAGTTTGTGAACCTAAGAGTTGTAAAATTAGCATTTCACAATTTTTAAACAGCTTTTATACGATTTGGTTTACTGATAGTTCCTAACAAACATAAGAGAATGAACACAAACACACTCTTCCAAATTTTAGTCTGTCTCTAAGAGTGTGTTTGTGTTCATTTATGGAGGGAAAGGGAGAGAAGGAGGAGGTTTAGTTATACTTTGCCAATGATTTGAAGACATTTTACAACGGGAGGTTTGCTCCTACCCTATTTTTCTCCAAAATTGAACTTACAAGCACCCCCCTAAGTGGGTGGGCTTCGAATAAAAATCATGTTAGCCCACTTGTGGTTTTAGACAGAAATGCAGAACCGGGCTTTAAGAAATGTGGAATGCATTGTTACAAGTTTCTCTGTAATTTATATGTTGTATGGGTAGTGATCTTTGTTTTTTGCTCCAGCTTGAAGCAATGGGTTTTGACCGTGCAATTGTATTGGAGGTGTTCTTCGCTTGTAACAAAAATGAGGAACTGGCAGCCAACTACCTTTTAGATCACATTCATGAGTTTGATGAATAATTAGTTCTCCTTTGCAATATGTTAAATGATACCTTGTTTATTTTCCTTTTTATGGGTCTTCGTTATATGTACTGTGGTAATGTTTGATAATGACAAATCTGGAATTGGACAAATATTTAAGATTTAACCTCCTCTGCATTATTGTCCAATTATTTATCATTTTCTACTCAGTATTTTTCTCAAAATTCATATATTTAGTTTGCCCTTACTATAAACATGTGGTCTATTTTGCCATCGCGAGCAAACCATTTTTTGTAGCAGCTACAACAAATTTGGTGTCCACTATTACGCCCTGTTATCTAAAATTGACTACCTAGATTATACCTTTGATTATACATCATATATATATATATATATATATATGGAAATGTATTAGTTCTTTAGTCAAAAAGTGAGGATATCATTAGTAGTCACAAAAAATACATCATATATGTAAAGCTGATAACTTCTTCCTATGTCTCTCCTGATTTGAGGTGTGACATCTTTATCTTATAGAAATATGGTATACTATAGGGTGGCAAAATTATCCATAATCTAAAATCCATCCAAATTAAATCGATTCAATTTCATCCGTTAGAATTAATGAATTTAAATGGATACAATTCAATGGATAATGTTGATAATGGATGGATTTAAATCTATCTATTATACCCAATGGATATCCGTGAGTATATCCATTTGGATGGATACTCAATCCATCCAAAAAATAAAAATAAAAACAAATTTTTTTCCAACTAATTCAATAATAATATAAAAAATTTCTCACATTTCTAAGCACAATCCCACATATATTATAAAAGTTGAAAATTGCAATGGTGATTTTAAAAAGTGTTTATCAAAAAAATATAAACAACTTCGGACTTAGTGCTTTACCCTAACATTTTAATGCAAAATATAAATATATGATTTTGGTTATTGACTAATATAATAATATAATAACAAAATAAAATATTTCAGGATGATGGGTTGTTGGCCTGTTGTATACAACTTGCGGAAGTCTCAATTATTAGGGGCGTAAGCGGTTGCGGTTTAAATCGTGAAACTGATGAAACCGAACCGAATCATAAATACGGTTCAGTTCGATTCCGCGGTTCGGTTCAGTTTTTTATTTGGAACCATTTAAGTTTAGTTCGGTTCATAGTTTTGTAAATTTTGGAACTGTTAGAACTGAACCGCATATTAAAAAATAATTTATTCTATATTTGGATGGTTAAGCTTTAAAGTTAGGAGATAAAATATGATTAAGAATTTAAGATTATTAATATATATAGGCTACAAATAAGAGGGAAGTAGAAAAATAAATTAGTAAACGAACCTAAATATCTATAATCTATATTATCCATTAATGAACGGTTCGGTTCCTAAACAAAATTTAGTTAACCGAGTAGAATTGAACCATATCTTTGTGTTCGGTTTGGTCACTAAATTGCGTTAAAAATCGAACCAAACTTTTATATTTCTACCCTTTATATTGCACCAGAGTTTCTTGTCAATAAGAGTATTTATAAAAAACTTCACAAATTCACATTTTTAAAGTGCTTATCAAAAAATCACTTTTTAAACGTGTTTGTTAAGAAAATTATTTTTTAAAAAGTGTTTTTTAAAAAAAATCACTTTTTAAAAGTACTTTTTTGAAAAAAAACTTTTGAAAAATGTTTTTTAAAATTGATATTTAAAAATGCTTTATTAAATAATAATTTTTAAAAGAATTTTTTTCTTCAAATTGCTTTATTAAAAATGTGTTGTTCAAATTAAAAAAAGCGGGTTAATGGATACATGGATAGAATAGATGGATTCGAATCCATTGAATATGGATGAATTAGATAACTTAAAAACGTGATGTAATAAATTTATATTGATGGATAGTTTTTTATCCATCCATTAAGATCCAAATCTAAATTCATCCAAACTCATCCAATTACTCCTGGTATACCATATATCAAACGGCCATAAAATCATATTCAAACACTTGGGAAAAAATATTCTGTGCTATAAACAACACTACTAAAATGACAACCTAAAATTATATCGTGTACCCATATGATTCGTACAAACACAAACACTATATTGTTTCATGAAAATTATTTGCAAAAGGTCCCCAACTTTCCAAATATCCCCAACTTTCCAAATATATGCGTGGCACAAAGCATCACGCTCAAGTCATGTTAAACCTAGGGACCTCATCGCAAACTCAAAGGCCAAATTTTCAACACACATGCGGTTTAAAAGGACACGCATGATGTCTTACTTAAAGACTTTGGTCACGGTTCGTCATTCTATTGGTCCCAATCATACATATAACCACAAATTGACATTACATGATTACATTCAAGCAGAACAATGACACGAACATCAAAATCAGAGCGTGAAATGCATATTTGGATGGTAGGTTTGTTAATGCTTCAAAGGACCATTTGGTCCACCAACAAGGTCGTTTTCAGAGATCTAGACCGGAGCCAACCCCATTTGCACTAGAGTGATAAAAAAAATACAAATATCGTATGGATTTGCAGGAAAATTTATGTGGGTAATGTAGTTTGACTACACTATCCTATGTTTGGGGTATGTTTTGAAATACTTACAGATTTGGTGTAGTTTTAAGTGGATCTCGTGGACAGGATGCACAATTTCACCAAAGTCGTGGACCCCATTCACGACTTGCCAGCAAAGTCGTGGACCGTATCCACGATTTCCTTACACCATGTCAGGTCCCTGTAAGTCGTGGATCAAGGACACGAGTTTCATGGCAATCTCGTGGACCTGGTACACGAGTTCCATGCAATGTCGTAGATCACGTACACGAGATCCAAGTCGTGTATTGGATCCATGCCATTCAAGCAATATTTATACCCCATCATCCCGGCTATAAACCACACTGAAGGAAGAAACTGTATGAAAAATCTTTAGGTTAATTTCTAATTGAAAGAACTGTCACTATTTAAGGTAACTAAAAATGCTTTATATTTTTTCAGTTCATTTATTTTATGGTTAATTTTATGTATTGTTACTTATGTTTAAATGTAAACATGTTTGTTTATATTTTACTCTATGTTATATGTAGATGACAATTATTAGAGATATTGTTAGTGATTTTAGTGATGAGTAGGACATTGAGCTATGTGATGATGACGATGATGATGTTCAGATTACCACTAGTGAACCGGTTAGCATAATATATGATACTCCTTCATCTTTTTTTGTTAGCATTGATTATTAATCTGGACAAGATTTTCCATATAGAAGTACTCACATAAGTATTGATATAGATAATGATCTTTTTGTTGGTATGCAATTTGAATCAAAGGAAGCAACAATAAATGTTGTAAAACAATTTCATATTAGAAATTCTGTTGATTACCATGTGGATGAGTTTAGGCGAGATAGATATATTGCAAAATGTAAATATTATGGTGTTGGGTGTGAATGGAGACTTCGGGCATCGAAAAGTGTGAAACGTGATATTTGGGAGATTAGAAAAATTAGTGGAAGACACACTTGTGTATCCACTAATATTTCTCAAGATCACACGAAGTTGAACTCATCTTTCATCGCAAACTGCATTGTTCAACTAGTATCAGAAGATCATGGTATACTAAGTAAAGCATTAGTTAAAGAAGTGGTAACTCACTTTGGTTATACGGTGACATATAGGAGGGCTTGGACTGCTAAACAAATAGCAATGTCCCAAATTTATGGTGATTGAGAGATATCATACAAAGAGTTACCTCGTTGGTTGAATGCTGTTCAATATTATGCACCATGAACAATTGTAAGATATTCAGCATCTAACCATGAAGAACATAATACTTTAATTCTTGATATGGTTTTTTGGGCTTTCAAGCCATGCATTGAAGGATTTGGTTTTTGCAAACCAATCCTTCAAGTGGATGGCACATTTTTTACTGGAAAATATACTGGAACATTGTTAATAGCTAGTTCCCAAGATGGTAATAGATGTATATTTACAGTAGCATTTGCCATTGTGGAAGGAGAAACAAAAGAAGCATGTAAATGATTTTTCTACAATCTTCGAACATATGTTACCCCACAACCAAATATTTGCATAATATCAGATAGGGGAACAGGTTTATTGGGTGCACTACGTACTGAGCTCCCTCAATGGTGTGATGTCAATCTGTATATTGCATTCGTCATGTTGCTAGCAATTTCAACAAGGAGTTCCGAGATAAAGATTGAAAGAAAAAGTCATTGAAATGGGTATGTGTTGAAATGAATCTCATTTATATGAAATTGTTTCTATATTAGAATTATGTGAATAATAATGAACTTGTTGTAGGGTATGAATTGATGTGGCATCGATTCGAGCGAATGCTTGCTCTATTGCATCAAAAAAACTCGAGGGCAGCAACTTGGTTAGATAAAATCCCAAAAGAAAAATGGACGCAATCATATGATGATGGGAGACGGTACGACCATATGACGACGAATTTGGCAGAATGTGTGAATGTTATTCTCAAAGGAGCAAGAGCATTGCCAGTTACTGCACTTGTTAGAGCAACATATCATAGGCTTAACTCATGGTTTGTACACCATAGAAATGAAGCAACTAACATGATAAGGGCAGGTCATGTTTATTGCGAATAATTGACTAATGTAATTAATGAAAATAATCGAAAAGCTACAAGTCAAATTGTACAAAAAAATTTCGTGGGAATCAGGAGTCTCAGATGTAGAAGTTGCTAGTACCAGTGGTAGTCGACACTTAAGAGTATATACAGTTAGATTAATCAAAAATTGGTGTGATTGTTGGGAATTTCAATCACTTAAATTGCCATGTTCTCATGTTATTGTTACTTGTACATCATTGAGCTTAGACTACGGGCAGTTTATTTCACCAATTTATAGGTTAGAGAACTTGCAGAAGGTTTATGGACATGAGTTTCAACCCTTGCAAATGAAGAATATTGATCTCCTTATTTAGGTCCAACCTTCATTCCTAATCCCCTTATGCGTAGGAACCGTACTGGAAGACCAAAAACTACACGTATACACAACGAAGTGGATGATTCTCAATCCCAACAAATTAAAAAATGTGGGTGGTGTAGGAGTGAAAGATACAATAGAAAGAAATGTTTGTTTAGAAGTACCAAAGTCGGACAAAGTTCAAAGTAAAACTAAGTTATGTAATATTACAATTTGTGTAATAAATTTTGTTCTATTTAGTATATTAAGATTTTCAGAAATTCAATATATTAACATTACAATCATACAATGAATAAATATATTTTCTAGAAATGTAATCATTAAATCAATAAACACAATTTTAGAAACATACAATGAATAAATATATTTTCCAAAAATGTAATCATATGATCAATAAATATATTTTCAAAATCATGCAATCATTAATACAATAAATACAATTTAAAAAAAATACAATCAATAAATACAATTAATAAATACAATCAAAAAAATTACAAACATTTAAATACAATCATTACAAACATTTAAATTTTCGGTATACAATTTTCAAAAACATTACAACCAATTAATACAATCAATAAAAAGAAATTCAAAAAAACCAACCGTATATCAATATATTCAATGAAAGTCGTGGATGTGGTCCACGACTTTGGTGCAGATTCCTAGTGATATCAATATATTCAAAAAAACCAACCAGATATCAATATATTTTAGTTTTTTACATTTTTCAGTATAATTTTATCAAAATGATTCGGGATAGGTGTGCTCCTACAAATGTGTTTCCAAATCTGTTGCAGTCATTGAATGACGTCTATAAAAACTGCAATGAGATGATGAAAGCGTTTGCTCAACTACTTCCAACCGCCTTCTCCTCAACTACTTCTCAAGCTCCTCGTACACAACAGTTTCAAATGCCTTTTGCACATGACTATCAACAACATTATGAGAGTCAAACTCAGACGGATACTTATCTGCAGGCATACACTCAAACTCCTGCTCCTCAGCAACAACAACAACATCCCTTTGGGTTTGACGGTTACGGAGCAATGGGTGACTCATTTTCTCACTTAGCATCGT
This sequence comes from Lupinus angustifolius, assembly GCF_001865875.1. Classification (NCBI taxonomy): domain Eukaryota; kingdom Viridiplantae; phylum Streptophyta; class Magnoliopsida; order Fabales; family Fabaceae; genus Lupinus; species Lupinus angustifolius. Next base: position 15,764,358 of record NC_032017.1, on the reverse strand, counting down.
TTTTGCAATTTCAAGGAATGCCATCAATGTTTGGCACTACTTCAAATACTCCATTCTCGGCATTCAACTCTCAACAATATTATCAACCGACAATGCCTTCACAAACAAATGAAGACGATGAAGATGATGACGATGATGACGATAGTGAAGACGAAGATGAGGAGCAACCACAACTAGTTAGAGGCGGAAGACAACATCAATGCAACAACAACAACAACTAAGAGTCCAACCACCTCGAAAGAGAAAGACACCTGGATGTGAAACATCATCTCATAGACGCCATTAGGAATTTTTATTCTTGTTTTCTATTCGGTAATGAGATTATTTTCAAATTCCTACTAGAATTTATGAAATTTTCTTGTCCTCTTTTCTATGAAATTTTCTTTTATTCCAATTCCAATTTTCTTATTAAAATATATGTTTATAATTTTAACAAAAATTATACAAATTCCATAAAAATAAAACTTTATTAAAATTATCATATTCAAATTTTAAATTTACAAGTTTAGTTAAATTATATTATTTTTATAAATTAAAAATAATATTAACGAGAAAAATAAATTTTGTGCAGTGGTAATTTTGAAATACCCCATCCAATTGCGTGTACTGGGTACACAACTATGGAAGTAGTGTATCCCATACACGATTTCACTGAAGAGAGAGAAGCTCTGTATGGAAATCGTGGATGGTGTCCACGAGTTTCCAGGGAAATTGTGGTTGTGGTCCACGACTTTGGCAAAATTGTGGATGGCATCCACGAGTTTGGTAAAAATACACCATTCCCGTAATTACTTAAAAACATACCCCAAACGTGGGATAATGTAGTCAAACTACACTACCCACGTAAATTTTCCGAATTTGCATTGTCCAAAGTTATATTTTCTTTAAGTGAGAAAAGAATATTGTATCTATGGTATCTATTATTAATTTGATAAAATTTATTATGTTCTTAACTCACTATAAATCGTCAAATATTAAGGTGTGATTACATCTTAATTCCTAACTTTAGATAGAGTGTCTGAATCCGTGAGAGAGAAAAGAGAGACAACGATAGATGAGCAACCAGAGTCACATAAAAAATAACCCAATTTCAACAATTAACATAAACACAACTACTCATGTACAAAAGACAATGAATATGGTTATGCCATCAATTGCCTCTGTTCTTGATTTTGCAGTCTTGGATCAAGAAGGTAGATGTTGGTGCAATAGAAGTGATCATTGTACAATGTTGGTAACAAACAATTAAATAAAGAGTGGAAAATAAAGAAAAAGAACCAAAAAAACACAAAAATTTTGTTAACGGGGTTCAGTCACATCGAGAGAGAGCGTTAATCGACTATCAATATATTAAAAAAATTAGGATTATCAACTACAATTACTTACTCAAGCACACTTAGTGTTTACAAAATGTATGTATATATAACCTCCTACCCGAACTCAATATATAATCATATATGCAATTTCTAAATTATAAATACAAAATGTCGCCCCACATGGTCGTGGGTCAGGCCATTCCCCAAGTACACGGTCATGGTTAACCCTTGACATGATTAGGGTTGCTACTATAATTGTACATTTTGGGGGTCTTCGAGAACATGATCGGATATCCTTGCATAGCTTGACCTTTTTGCACTTACTTGATCATGAATCATACGCAACAATCTATACCATAGGGAATATCAAATCTTTTTTGTTTCACCTACGAGATAACACCATGACTGCAATAGAACTTCATCTTACACAAAGCCTAATTCTTTTCATTAACTCCTTCATGGGACTTCCTCCATATAAGAGTTCGCTCCCCTATTCAACTTAAGTCTTTCCAAGTATGCTTGATGATATCACTAAGCTCGTCTCTTTTTCAAACTTCTATGTAATTTCTCTAAACTAGTACAACCATCCGACGAAACATGAGGAATAGCCATCCATTCATATGAATACTTTCAATACACTGGAGAACCTTATACTAGAGTTCACCAATAACTATCCTCTTTAATATTCAACTCATCTGCACTATGGAGCTTCTTTGGAAAGTCTTATTAACAATCATATTTCAAAGACCTATCATACTCCACCTTAAGGAGTACCTCAACCACAAACCTTGCGTCAATGCAAATCAATGATTGTGTCACACCCTGAATCTAATCAAATGTATGTGTTACATTCTGCATCCAAACCAATGCATGTGTTACAACTACATATATTCCATTGTGCATGTACGCCATGCAACTCTCCTAATGCCTTGTGTCATACACCCTACTAATGTCAGTCTATTATAGTGGATATGCTAGCAATAACATATCATTCTCCATGATGCCATAGAAACATCATGAGGATACACTACTTCTCCTCCCATATAAGATCATCCTTTGACAGTAAGATAGACATTGCCCATACTTGTCCCAAAGCTTGATGCTCCTCACGATCATATTTCCTACTCCACTTGCTTGTTAGGACACTCCCTTTTATATTGCTTGGTTTGTTTGCACCTAAGCACTATGTCGTTGGTCTGCATGTGATTTTATTTGTTTTTCTTTGTTTAATCCACTTTGCATACCTTTGTTTGAGACATTATATTCATGTTGTGATATATGACCTTGTCTGCTAGAAAGAGCCATATGGTTCTTGTGACCTTCTCCTTAACTCATTCCAATTAGTTTATCAATCTCACATGGCTTATTCTTGCATTGTACTTTTGGCAGATCTTATCCAACTAATACAACATCTATCCTCCTTCGCTACAAAACAAAATTATTAGTTCTATTAAACTTTCTCACCTCAAATTTGGCACCTAGTTTAGGAGTCGTCTTAAATTAATTGTTGTTGTAGCAAAATCGATCATTGCGTATCATTGCAACAAGCGATCAAATAAAGAGAATATAAGAACACGAGAGATTTATTAACAATATTGGACCAATTATGTTTACGTTTCCGAGAACATTGAGTATAAGCAACTAATGAGTGTGAAATTATGATACATTTGAATTACATTTAACTTGCATTTTAGGATATAATTAGGACTTTATGATTGTTTTTAGCTTTTATTTTTCTTTGTTCGGGTTGAACGGGTGTTTTTGGCTATGTTGTGCAGTTTGGATGAATTAAAGCCAAAAAGAGTAGAAATTGGGTGCAAGAAGATGAAACTCAGTGTTGATGATATGCGAAGACCAATTGAAGGGCCAAAAGAAATCATAGATATTATATTATATTCCTATTTTTTAGATTTGTTTTGTTGGGCTTAACCCAATATTTTATAGTTATGATAAATGAGGGTTCTCCCTCAAGGATGAAGACACTTTACATTACAATTCTCTAACTTATAATTTGATATTCTCTTCTTCATCATGAGTGAGTAATTCTCTTTGTTTCTAGGATTATGGTTATGTCCTTTTACATTCAATAAATATTTGTTCATACTTCTATTTCTTTGAGTGTTGTGATTTGAATCATTAAAACTGAGTTTTATTCATGTGAATTGTGAGGCCAACAAATTACACATCTTAGATACATTGGGAAAGATCAAGATGTGAACTCAACTATCTGACCATTCAGTTATTCAAACTAAAATTCTAATTCACGATAGTAGTATTAGAATTCTCGGGGTTTCTGGAATTCAGCTTGGGTTGCTATGAAGCGATTGGATAGAAATATCCAAGTAAAAGATTTGATTGACAATTGTACCACGAGAGTAAATGCGACTTCAATTGAGTGCACGTGTCGGAGCTCGAGAGAGGATTATACATATCACAGAGCAATTCACTCTCACAACTTAAAGTGAAAATGAGCAAAACAAGTATTTACGAGTATAAATGTGGTAACCCTTATCCTGAGATCTCTTCCTAAATTAGATTTCAATCTTTTTTTTACTATTTTAATAATTATTCTTGTCAATTGTTCTAATTTCATTTTTAGTTCATATTTGTTAAAGATAAATCAATTTTATAATTAAATAAGTTTTCTCGTTCTCGTGGGATCGATATTTTATTACTTGACGACATAATCGTGCACTAACGATTTGCCCTGTCAACAACCAAAAGTGGAAATATTAAATCAGAGTGATATATTAAAATAAGTAAAATATGATACACTTAATTTTTCAATTTCTATGATTTCTTAAGCTCAGCCCAAACATAATCCAACAGCCGATCAATCTAAAACCCCTATATAATGTCTTCCACCACGACCAATTGTCTGCTTTTCTCCACACACAAAAAACCTAGCCATTTGCTTTATATACTTAAAAACCTTTTTGTCTTTATATTTTTAATGGAATTATTGCAGCTGGTCCCAAAGATGCAGAGACCAGTGTATGAATAACCATAATTTAAAATTCAATTTCATTTGAAAAAGGATCAGAGGATCTTTAACATGCATCTTTAAATAGTGTTACTCACCAATCACAGCTCCTTTATTTTTAGGTCTTCAATTTTTTTTTACAGATCCAATGGTTTCATTTCAACCACTTCAAAAAGTTTAAACCTCTAAAATAAAGTTACAATTCAGAAGTTCCAAGCCCTTAATTTAGATCATAATCAATATTGTTAAAATTACAAAAATTATTTTCCAAAAAACACACTAAATAATTTTAGACTGGAAAATGATAATTGATTTTTTAAGATTGTTCAAATTTAATCAACTTATTAAAGCAATGGTTCCAAAACATAAATCATTTTTTTATAATACTAAGGTATCTTTAACTATTTTTGGTAAGCAACTAATCTCTTTCTTTCGAAGTTCGCGACTGTCCCTCCCAACATGTGTCACTCTTAGTGATTGAATTCGTGACCTTTTGGTTATTCTGGAGATCTAGCCGGACCTTACATCACTAGACCAACACTTTGTTGGTAAAAATAAATCATTTGATCGTTTTTTTAGACATAAAATATCATTTGAGTTTAAAGTTTAAACCTTTGTACAAGGACAAGTAATTATTATTTAATTTTTATATTCAAGTGCTAAAAGATTTAAAAAAAAGGCTTAAATGATACTTGGTTCTTTTATATTTTGAATGAATTCTTTTTTTTTTTGTTACGGCAGAGGTTATTGTTAAAGATGAAGATGACTCATTCTTAGAAAGTTTTCGTTTATGATAGTTAGAATTAGTTTTACTTTAAATGGTAGCTTGAGTTTCAAGCAACTACCAATTTTCCTTTGTATAAATTATTTGCACTTTGCCTTTGTGCATAATTCAATTCCAACAATCAAAGTTCAATATACTTTCTTCTCTTTTTGCTCTTTCAATTCCCTTCTTTACTTTCTTGGTGAATTGCCAAGAAACTAAGATGATATTAGAGCAAAGTATCTATTCTTCATATGTCCCCCCTCTTTTTTTCATTTTCTTGGAGCTGCTTGGTGCTGGGTTAATGGTTGAGCCCTTTGGAAATTATGTTGCTCTATTCGTGGAGCTGCTTGGTGCTGGGTTAATGGGAATGATGTATCTCTTACTGAAGCATATGTCCATAAATCTAACCTTTTTTTGCAGGAAGTATGCAGGGTTAAGTTAAGCCATTTTGTTGCATCAGTGCGAAAACAAAGACCCTGACATGAAAATCTTTGGTAAACTTCCAAAGTCTAAGGCTCAGGAACTACATCCATTACATGAACAACAACCAGTGGAGAAACTAAGAAGTAATTGATTGTTGAGATCATAGTAAATGTTTCATTCTTGGTAGAAGATGCAACAACATTACAAATTAATAATCAGCAACTAGTCTTTCTTTCTTTATCAAACTCTTTTACAATTTCTATATTCTCCATTCCTCTAAATTCTTCTTGATATTTTGGAGCAAATTTTGCCAATATTTCTCTTAATTCTTCTCAATATTCTCGAGGCAAATATTGTCCATATTATTCTCTTGTTATTCTTGAGCAAAGTTGCTCATATTTCATCTCACTTTTCTCTTGTTATTCTTGAGCAAAATTGTTCATATTCATCATGTCAAGAAACCAAGATGGTATTCTCGTTGAGCATTATTCTTAAAGAAAAGAAACAATCATTCTTTCAACACTTTGGTGGTTCTTCCAAACTTCAGATCCGACTTTTCATGTTTGCTACCTTATATCCAAGCTGAGAGTTAATGGTATTTACTCTTCAGCTTGAGGGGATGTTAAAGATGAAGATGGCTCATTCTTAGATAGTTTTCGGTTATGGTAGTTAGAATTAGTTTTACTTTAAATGGTAGCTTGAGTTTCAAGCAACTACCAATTTTCATTTTTATAAATTCTTTGCACTTTGTCTTTGTGCATAATTCAATTCCAATAATCAAAGATCAATATACTTTTCTTTTTTTGCTCTTTCAATTTCCTTCTTTTCTTTCTTGGTGAATTGCCAAGAAACTAAGAGTTATCCTCAACTTTTTGCGTATGGAATTAAGCAATATTTCAGGTTTGTAGTTGCACATCCCAACAAACGTCGCTCCCGAGAATCGAAGTATTGACTTCGGTAATCTAGTTGGTCTTACACCATTATATCAACGCATTGTTGGTGAATAAATTCTATTTTGATTTTTTATCTTTAAAACCATTTATTTTCGTCCTCTATGGTTTACAAATGTTCCAACTTAATACTTTCATCAACATTTGTTAAGAACCCTAAAATCTAAAATCCATGTTCATCTTCTTTCTCTTTCACTTCATCTCTCACACTATCATGAGCACCCAAGTGAAGCCAAAATTGTGAACGCGACAATGGTAGACATCAACATTAGCGATAGCATGGAGCTTGTGACAACGATGAAAATGGGGTGGAGAAGAACTGGTGGTGATGGTCATAGTCGTGGTTTCACAATAATTATGTCTATAAATGGTGATTCACGGTGGATCATGGTAGTGATTAAGAGCAAAGGCAGAAAGAGAGAACCACGATGTTGTCACCATGATGGTGGTCTTTCTATCTCAAAGAGGGTGAGTTTGAGATGAGATGGTGGTGAAAAAGAAAATAGATGAACATGAAGTTTTTTAGATATTCTGAGATCACCGGCACTTTTATAACAAAAGGATGAGATTCGAACTTCAAAAAAAAAAACATAAATGACCAATAAAAAGAAAAGTAAATATCAATTTAGTTCTTCATACCAGTTTAGTCCTTAAAAAAAGAACTAAAATGGATCACAAAATTTTTAAATGAATGTCAAATTAGTCATTTTTAGCATAACAGTTGGTATGAACTAATTTGACCCAAAAAAGACTAATTTGACTTCATTTAAATTTTTTTGAGACCATTTTAGGTCTTTTCATTTTTAAATGACTAAACTCATAAGGTTAAAAAATATAAGGAACTAAAATAAATATTTACTCTAAAAAACACTGATTGTGTCCGGAAAGATGTTTGATCTATTGTGTTGGACAAAATGAAACAATAAGTTTAAAAAAATTTGTTTAATGAAATATTTTCATTCACTCCAAACACATAAAATATGAGATAATATATATGTTCCTCTATTATATGGTTTGCATTATTGGTATTCATAACAAATATTCATTGTCAAAGTTATGTCTTATATATTGTTTCGTCAAATGTTATCTTTTCACATTTTTTGATATTCTCTTTCAAATTGTGTGACTGTTCTCTGAATAAGTATTACTCCTAACAAATGTAGCTCTCAGGATTAACCACAACATTAGAGATTTTCAGAAAGAAACTGTCACTTGTGATAATTTCTCAAAAATATATCTATGGAATGTCGTATGAAAATTTATATACAATTGTTACATCATTTACTATTTATTTGAATTATATTTTTTAAAAGTAAAATCAATAATAATTAAATATAGGTGATATATGATATTAATATATACATTCTTTTTCTCACTACCAAAGTTAAGACAAGTGTGTGCTACTCATGGATACACTAACTAGTAAATAAGTTCACTTTAATTGTGTAACGCACCTTACCCTCTAAGTCTAATATCTATAGCCAATATCACCAAACTACAAGTTGCAAATTGAGACAAAACTTTCTTTTCCCACATCACCTTTCAACCAATATTGTATCAAGCTCATAATAATTCAAGTTCTGTTTCTGATTTTAACACCCCACCGAAATCAATTATTGTATATTTGTATGATAGAAAAAGAGTGTTAATTATTGTTTGAAATAGAAAGGGTGACTAGATAAGGATGAAATAATTATAGGCAAAACCATAACAATTACATGTAATTAAAAATATAATCCTAATATAATTAATCATATGTATAGATACTAAATTCAATAGGGATACCATGGACACATCGATCATTTTCTAAAAACTAAAGTATTATATATCTATTTATTATATAACAAAAAAAATTATCCTCACGTCAGCTAAGGACACATGTCAATACCTCTTGTAATGTTTACTCTTGCCACATTAGCTAGGGACGCATGTCAACACCTCATGCAAAGTTTTCCCTCTAAAAGCTTATTATCTCTTACTATACAACCTTACACACAAGATCAAAACTACCTTTTGTTATTTGTTTAAAAAATCTGAACATAATAACTCATTAAATAAATAATAAATGAGAGACAAAACGTTGTGTATTTTTTCTCACATTTGTTCTGGTCGTCGTTTCGTTAGGGTGTCTCTTCCTTTCTCAACACATCTACCATCTTCAACTCTCAAACTCAATCACAGCTATGATTTTCTAGTCTTTGTTGGTAAATATACTTTATACTATTTCTCAAATTGTGTTCAACAAATTTATCATCTTCAACTCTCAAACCAACTCAGAGGTATGATTTTATTTTTATACTCTTTTATTATTATTTTTCATTTGTGGTAGATATAATTTCTTCATCATATAAATTTCACATATTTTATTCAACAAACCTATCATCTCCGACTCTCAAACTCACTCACAGATATGATTTTCTATTTATTTAGTTATTGTCTTTGTTGGTAGATATATTTTATACTATTTCAATTGTTCATTTCACATGTATGATTTTCTATTTTTTAATTTATGTCTTTGTTGATAGTCGGTAGATATACTTTATATTATTTCTCAAATTGTGATCAACAAATTTATCATCTTCAACTCTCAAAACCAACTTACATGTATGATTTTATTTTTATGCTCTTTCAATTTTTTCTTCATTTGTGGTAGATATAATTTCTTCATCATATAAATTTTACATATTTTATTCAACAAATCTATCATCTTCTACTCTCAAACTCACTCAATGATTTTCTATTCTTTTAATTATTGTCTTTGTTGGTAGATATATTATATACTTTTCCAAATTTTAATTTCTTTGTAGACTCTTTCAATTTTTATTTTGTTGATATATATAATTTTTCATCATATAATTTTTTGCATCATAGTCATTTTTTGTCAATGATGTATGTTAAATTTTCTCTCCAATGTATTTATTTTCATCACATATTTTGTTCAAAAAATCTGTCATCTTCAACTCTCAAACTCACTCACTGACTCACACGTATAATTTTATTTTTATACTCTTTCAATGTTTCCTTTATATACTCTTTCATTTTTTATTTTGTTGATAAATATAATTTCTTCATCATATAAATTTTTGCATCATGATTATTTTTTCTCACATGATGTATGTTAATTTTTTCCGATGTGTATATTTTTCTCAACTAAAATATGGATTGGTCATAGTCTTTGTTTCAGCATTTGCACAAGAGAAAACTCACCTCCTCGAACACAATTATTAGATATTGCAATTACTATCTGAGTGTACAAGAATTATGGATTGGTCAGGTTATTTGTTTCAGCATTTGTAGAAGAGAAAACACATCTCCTAGAATATAATGATTAGAGGTTGTTACCAATACTATATGAGTGTAGAAAAATAATGTCTTTATTTTTATTATGTGTTTGTCGGAATTTATTTTTAATGTAAAATTGTTTTTGATTTTTTGACATTTCCATGTATGGACAAGAATAATGTCATGATTTTTTGGATTTATAATTCGTTTAAATTATTTGAGATTCCACAATTTTATGCAATTCTCATTATGAGATAAACCATTATAACAGTTTTTGAATATATATTAGTTACTAGAATAATTTATTACCTATTAAATGACACTAATGAATTCATCCTTAAATAATATAACGGATGATATCCTTAATTTTTGAATATATATTACTCACTATCATTGTATTATTTAAATATATAAAGCAATCATATTTAAAAATAAGAAATCAATTGTGAGTATATTCTTAAATTAGATTAATGATGGCTAACGAATCTGGTGGAAAAGTGAAAACTATCACGTCCGTTACAACTGGGAAAGTAAATCGAACTCAATGGGTGAGCAAAAAAATGGCAACTATTTTGTTCAAGAGTCGTTGTAGGTTTATGGAAATTAGTTAATTGTTACTATAAATAAGAAGATCTCTAAGAAACAATATGTCAATATTATGAAATTAAATTGGTAGATGTTAATCAATTTTCCTCATTGGCTAATGACCAAGAGAATAATTCGGTTTCAACTATAATGCCTCATTTTATGGTGACCCATGAAAAAAAACTAGGCAACCAAAAACATGTTATCAAGGATGGTATTATTAGCATTAATAACAATAACTATAATTCTCATAATAATTCTATTATCAATTCTCGTGGGAACCAAGAGCATGCCGTTAATGACACAAGGATTGAAGGAAATGATCACTCATATTTCATTAAGGTTATTTCAAGTAACAAATTTCATTAAGACTATTTCATATTTTGAAATTACTAAAGAATGTATTATTAGCATTAATAACAATAACTCAGATTCTCATAATAAACTATTAGTAATTGTACGCTTCAACAAAAAAAATATAATAACATTGGTTTGTATTAGTTAGAGTTATATTATTTATTTTTTCTTTACAATTCTCATAACTATGTCATTCTCTATCTAATAACATATACATTTGTTAATTTTAATAATCCAATACTTGAAAAATGAAAAGTTTACTTATCCAAATCTACAAGATCTCTAAAAAAAATGAAAAGTTTTTATAACAAAGACAATACTTGAATTAAATATTGAAATTATTGATCAAATAAATGAGTATGTTTTGAGTTTAATTTCAAGTAAAAATATTTATAATACAATTAAATCAGTTATTAAGTTGTTGATGCAAATATTTTTAAACTTAATAATATTATGTAATGAAAAGAAACACAACAATTCTGATTCTATTGATATGTGAAATACTAATGAGGGCCAAATATTCAACCTACTAACTCATAAATTTTTAAACTCATTTACAATTTTTGGTTTTCCAGATGATAAAATTCTTAGAAAATAAAACTCCATAGATGCACCTTTGATTAACAATATGTAAAAGAGAAAACAAAGAAGAAATTGAAGATGAAGGAAAGAAAAGGTTAAACTTTTATTCTATTTGAATTGAATTACAAACTAAAAGTTATGGCAACATACATAGGTTGATTTATAACAACCTTTCAACTAACTTATAACAAACTAATGAAAAGAAGAATAACACTGAAAATACAAAATAATAGTATTCCAAACGTGCAAATTTTGGTTGCTTAGCAATGAAGTAACAATTGATTTCTATAATTTCCATCAAGACTTGGAATCATTAACCGTTGATCATGTTGAACTATAACATTATGATCATGCTTGGCCCAAGGGGTTATTTTGTTGCACTTGCCAATGTGCTTGGATTGTTGGTTGAGAATATCTTCTTCAAGGTCCTCTAAAAGCATGCTAATACATTGAGAAACATGGTCCAATTTCAAGTCAGTTTGATGCATAAGAGTTGCTGCCTTGACTGGTAAGTCTTCATCATCTTGTATGGCCTTGGCTGAGATGGCCAAGCTTTCAATCAAAGCTGCTACCTTATGCTGCACAAGCTTGATCAAGGAGGTGGAGCAGGAACCTGCATCTTGAACATTATGCATCAACCTACAATAAAATGGCACATGAGAATGAATTAAGTTTAACACCCCCCGCAAGATGGAGTGTGCATGTCACACAACCCCAACTTGGAGAGATTATTTGAGAAAATCCCAGGAGGTTGAGCCTTAGTAAATATGTCTGCCACTTGGTCACAACTAGCAATACGCAAGAGATGAACTAAATTGTTTGAGACCTTGTCTCTAATGTAATGACAATCAATCTCTATGTGCTTAGTCCTTTCATAAAACACAGGATTAGCAGCTATGTGAAGGGCATATTGATTATCACAATATAGAACAATAGGACCAATATGGCTTAATTGCAAATCATTTAAAAGATATAGGAGCCATTGGCCTTCAAATCTAGCCAGAGCTAAAGCTCTATATTCTGCTTCTGTAGAGGATCTAGATACCGTCTTTTGCCTTTTACTTTTCCAACAAATCAGGGATTCTCCAAGAAAGAAGCAAAAACCGGTGATTGATCTTCTTGTATCAACACAAGAAGCCCAGTCAGAATCACTGAAATCTTTTAAAGAAATGGTGGTTTCAGTGGGATAAAAGAGGCCTTTTCCTGGAGCACCCTTGATGTATTTCAAGACTCTTGTAGCAGCCTTGAAATGGTCAATAGTAGGGGCTGATAAAAATTGGCTTAAATGTCCAACAAAAAAGGATATATCAGGTCTTGTGTGAGTAAGATAGACCAACTTACCAATGAGTCTTCTGTAGGAGGTTTCCTCAGAATACGATTTACCAGAAGCACTATGTAACTTAGCATTGATGTCCATATGGGTTGAAGAGGATTTGCCAGCAAGTAGACTTGATTCTTGAAACATGTCAAGAGTATATTTCCTTTGACATAGGCTTATACCATCCTTACTCATTGCCACTTCAATTCCTAGGAAGTACTTAAGGGTGCCAAGATCCTTGATGCTAAACTTTTTGTCAAGTAAACTCTTTACAGAATCTATCTCATCAAGATTATCTCCTGCAATTACAAGATCATCTATATATACAAGAATCATAGTGTAGTTATTGGCATTTATTTTTGTAAACAATGAGTAGCCTGCTCTAGACTGAGCATAACCATGTTGGACTAAAACAACAGTGAGTTTGGCATTCTATTGCCTACTTGCATGTTTTAAACCATATAATGACTTCTCTGACTTACAAACAAGAGAACAGCTGGGTATGTCAAGGCCAGGAGGAGGTTTCATGTAAACCTTCTCAATCAAATCACCATGCGAGAAGGTTGTATTGACATCCAATTGGTAAAGGTGCCAATTCTTTATAGAAGCAAGGGCAATGATGGTTCTAATAGTGGTCATCTTAATGACAGGACTAAAGGTGTCAAGGTAGTCAATTCCTGTAGTTTGAGTGTATCTCTTAACCACTAACATGGCCTTATATCTCTCTATACTTTCATCAGCATTATGTTTTATTTTGAAGACTCACTTACATCCTATAGCTTTCTTATCACTAGGCAGATCAGTTAGAACCCAAGCATTGTTTTTCTCAAGGTTTTCTTTACAATTCTCATAACTATGTCATTCTCTATCTAATAACATATACATTTGTTAATTTTAATAATCCAATACTTGAAAAATGAAAAGTTTACTTATCCAAATCTACAAGATCTCTAAAAAAAATGAAAAGTTTTTATAACAAAGACAATACTTGAATTAAATATTGAAATTATTGATCAAATAAATGAGTATGTTTTGAGTTTAATTTCAAGTAAAAATATTTATAATCCAATTAAATCAGTTATTAAGTTGTTGATGCAAATATTTTTAAACTTAATAATATTATGTAATGAAAAGAAACACAACAATTCTGATTCTATTGATATGTGAAATACTAATGAGGGCCAAATATTCAACCTACTAACTCATAAATTTTTAAACTCATTTACAATTTTTGGTTTTCCAGATGATAAAATTCTTAGAAAATAAAACTCCATAGATGCACCTTTGATTAACAATATGTAAAAGAGAAAACAAAGAAGAAATTGAAGATGAAGGAAAGAAAAGGTTAAACTTTTATTCTATTTGAATTGAATTACAAACTAAAAGTTATGGCAACATACATAGGTTGATTTATAACAACCTTTCAACTAACTTATAACAAACTAATGAAAAGAAGAATAACACTGAAAATACAAAATAATAGTATTCCAAACGTGCAAATTTTGGTTGCTTAGCAATGAAGTAACAATTGATTTCTATAATTTCCATCAAGACTTGGAATCATTAACCGTTGATCATGTTGAACTATAACATTATGATCATGCTTGGCCCAAGGGGTTATTTTGTTGCACTTGCCAATGTGCTTGGATTGTTGGTTGAGAATATCTTCTTCAAGGTCCTCTAAAAGCATGCTAATACATTGAGAAACATGGTCCAATTTCAAGTCAGTTTGATGCATAAGAGTTGCTGCCTTGACTGGTAAGTCTTCATCATCTTGTATGGCCTTGGCTGAGATGGCCAAGCTTTCAATCAAAGCTGCTACCTTATGCTGCACAAGCTTGATCAAGGAGGTGGAGCAGGAACCTGCATCTTGAACATTATGCATCAACCTACAATAAAATGGCACATGAGAATGAATTAAGTTTAACACCCCCCGCAAGATGGAGTGTGCATGTCACACAACCCCAACTTGGAGAGATTATTTGAGAAAATCCCAGGAGGTTGAGCCTTAGTAAATATGTCTGCCACTTGGTCACAACTAGCAATACGCAAGAGATGAACTAAATTGTTTGAGACCTTGTCTCTAATGTAATGACAATCAATCTCTATGTGCTTAGTCCTTTCATAAAACACAGGATTAGCAGCTATGTGAAGGGCATATTGATTATCACAATATAGAACAATAGGACCAATATGGCTTAATTGCAAATCATTTAAAAGATATAGGAGCCATTGGCCTTCAAATCTAGCCAGAGCTAAAGCTCTATATTCTGCTTCTGTAGAGGATCTAGATACCGTCTTTTGCCTTTTACTTTTCCAACAAATCAGGGATTCTCCAAGAAAGAAGCAAAAACCGGTGATTGATCTTCTTGTATCAACACAAGAAGCCCAGTCAGAATCACTGAAATCTTTTAAAGAAATGGTGGTTTCAGTGGGATAAAAGAGGCCTTTTCCTGGAGCACCCTTGATGTATTTCAAGACTCTTGTAGCAGCCTTGAAATGGTCAATAGTAGGGGCTGATAAAAATTGGCTTAAATGTCCAACAAAAAAGGATATATCAGGTCTTGTGTGAGTAAGATAGACCAACTTACCAATGAGTCTTCTGTAGGAGGTTTCCTCAGAATACGATTTACCAGAAGCACTATGTAACTTAGCATTGATGTCCATATGGGTTGAAGAGGATTTGCCAGCAAGTAGACTTGATTCTTGAAACATGTCAAGAGTATATTTCCTTTGACATAGGCTTATACCATCCTTACTCATTGCCACTTCAATTCCTAGGAAGTACTTAAGGGTGCCAAGATCCTTGATGCTAAACTTTTTGTCAAGTAAACTCTTTACAGAATCTATCTCATCAAGATTATCTCCTGCAATTACAAGATCATCTATATATACAAGAATCATAGTGTAGTTATTGGCATTTATTTTTGTAAACAATGAGTAGCCTGCTCTAGACTGAGCATAACCATGTTGGACTAAAACAACAGTGAGTTTGGCATTCTATTGCCTACTTGCATGTTTTAAACCATATAATGACTTCTCTGACTTACAAACAAGAGAACAGCTGGGTATGTCAAGGCCAGGAGGAGGTTTCATGTAAACCTTCTCAATCAAATCACCATGCGAGAAGGTTGTATTGACATCCAATTGGTAAAGGTGCCAATTCTTTATAGAAGCAAGGGCAATGATGGTTCTAATAGTGGTCATCTTAATGACAGGACTAAAGGTGTCAAGGTAGTCAATTCCTGTAGTTTGAGTGTATCTCTTAACCACTAACATGGCCTTATATCTCTCTATACTTTCATCAGCATTATGTTTTATTTTGAAGACTCACTTACATCCTATAGCTTTCTTATCACTAGGCAGATCAGTTAGAACCCAAGCATTGTTTTTCTCAAGGGCCTTTAACTCAGTGTTAATGGCATCAATCCAATGTTGATGTTGGATTGCTTCAGCATAACTATCAAGCTCAGTATTGGAACTAATGGTTAGAGTATTGTTTTTGTGGTTAGAAGATAGTCTTTCATAAGACAAAACTTTGGACAAGGGATATTTGACAATTTTCTTACCTATGTAGGAGGTATTTGTTCCTAGAGAACAGTGGTAATCCTTCAAGTAGTTAGGGGCATTCCTTTGCCTGGAGGATCTTCTTAAGCCACTACCAGTATTGTTATTGTAATCAAAAGATTCATCTTGCTGATTCAGTTGGTAGTCTTCAATGTCTAAATCATGAGCATTATCTAAATTGTGATTATCATTACCTTCCATTCTATGAGGCTCATCAGGATAGTTAGTATCATGGCTTATGTTGTGATCTAGATAATGATCCCTGATGCTAAAAGAGGATGTAGGTAAAGATATGTCATTGTCCTCTCTGACTAAATTTTTGTTGTCATCGAAAGGGAAAATAGTTTCATAAAAGCTAACATTTCTAGACAGGAAGGTTTCTTTATTCATGTAATCAAAAATTATATACCCTTTTATGCCATGTTTAAAACCAAGAAATACACATTTTCTTGCTCTAGGATCAAGCTTCTTTCTATTGTTAGTTAAGGTAGAAGCATAACACAAACAACCAAAAACTTTAAGATTCAAAACATTTGGCTCAAGATTATACATAACTTCATAGGGAGATTTCTTATGAAGTAAAAGGGATGGATGTCTATTAATCAAATATACGGCATGAGCAGCACCATAATTCCAAAAACACTTTGGTAATGATGATTGGTACATAAGAGCTCTAATAACTCCAAGTATGTGTTGATGCTTCCTCTCAACAATACCATTTTGTTGAGGGGTCTCAACACAACTTTTATGATGTATAATCCCTTTGGAACTGTAGAAGTTCTCTAATCTAAATTCAGGTCCATTATCAGACCTTATGCCATTTATTCTACTGTCAAATTGGTTTTCAGCCATATTAACAAAAGATTGAACAACTATAGATGTCTCTGATTTAGCTTTCATAAAGAATAACCAAGTTTTCCTAGTCTTATCATCCACAACAGTAAGGAAAAATTTATGTCCTAAAACAGATGGAATAGAAATGGCACCCCATATGTCCATGTGAATGAGATCAAAGGCATGAGTAGATTTATTATTACTGTCATGGAAATATAGTTTTTTCTGTTTAGCATAATGACAGATATCACATGGCTCAGTGCTAACTTTATTATCTATGAAAGTAAACATTTTACTCAATATGGCAAGCTTGGCATTGGAGGGATGACCAAGTCTTCTATGCCATAAGTCATAGTTGCAACTATTGTTAGTTTTAGTTTTCTCAACATTATTAACTAGACTATTAAAGCTGTAATATAAATGTTTAGCACTAATGATGTATAACCCTCTTTTTGCCTCAGCTGCACCAATCATCCTCAATGTGGACTCTTCCTGCATCACACAATTGGAGTTGATGAAGGTTAACTTGCAGTTAAGAGCAAAGGTCAATCTAGAAACAGAAATTAGATTAAAGCTGGAGTTAGGAATATAGAGAACATTGCTTAGACATAAGTCATTTGAGAAGAAAATGGTTCCTGCAATGTCGCTCATAACTTCATTTCCATTAGGCAGTCTAATTTGAATAGGATCAATTTTCTTGAAGGATTGGAATTCTGATATACAGAAGCAAACATGATCAGTTGCTCCTGTATCAAGAACCCAATCCTTTAATCCAATACCATAAACCATTAGTTGAGGATTACCTTGACTTAGAGAATCAACATTAGTGACCTGATTTGTAACTTGATTCACTTGGCGATTGGCTGGTTCCTTGATCATAACTAAGATGGCCTTGCGTTGATCAGTAGTAAAAGTTCTTATGCTTTCTTTGGCCTCTTGATCACTTTCTCCATTGCAACTAACAATTGATATTGTTGTTCTTCTTATAGTGAGGTGGAAAACCATGTTTCTTGTAACAATATCCACACTATGGCCATCCTTGTTACAATAGGAGCTGATCTTGTTGTTTGAACTACCTCTTCCTCTTCCTCCATTGCTTGCAGAACCTCTACATATGCTAATGTTACTGAAAGTTCCAAATCCCCTTCCCTTAGGTTTTGGTCTACTAGGATTCTCATTAGAGGTATTAGCAAGAATCCTTACATCACCTAATTGGTCACTAACATCCAGAAACTACCTTTCTTGCTGACAATAGGGAAAAGGTTTTATTTATGGATGGTAAAGGATCCATTAACATGATTTGTGATCTAACGGAAGAATAGTTCATATTTAGACCTCTCAAGAATCTAATTACATAGTCATTCTCCCTATATTACCTAACAATCCCTGCAAGTTTTGAGTCACATTGTATTGGGCATGAAGGTAATGGTCTAAAGTTATCTAATTCTTGCCATGACCCTTTTAAATGTGTGTAATAAGCATCAATGGATAGATTTCCTTGCCTTTCACTATAAATTCGTTCTTGCAAATCACAAATTCTAAACACATCACCTTGATAATATCTTTCCTTCAAATCTTCCCAAACCTCAAAGAATGTTCTACAAGATTGCTTTTCTATTGAGTGGTTGATCCAGGAAAGAACTAGAGTATTACATTTGTCCCATGTTGCAAATGAAGGATCTGTTGTACTACGTTTTGAAAGAGATCCATCTATGAATTGCAATTTGTTCTTGATCTTTAAAGCCATCATCGTGGCCTTTGACCAGGAATGATAATTGGCCCCTGTTAGTGGAGGAGACACCAAGGTTGCTTCAGGATTTTCATTTGGGCTCATGTAAAAGGGACTCAAGGGATCGTTGAGGGGGCTGACTAAGGCAACAGTGATTGTCATGATTGATAAGAAATAGAGAAACAAAGAAGAGCAAGAGGATGATGGATTGATATTAGAGTAAATGAATGCACAGCAGAGCATCAATAGATGCTCTGATACCATCTTAGAAAATAAAACTCCATAGATGAACCTTTGATTATCAATATGTAAAAGCGAAAACAAAGAAGAAATAGAAGATGGGGGAAAGAAAAGGTTAAACTTTTATTCTATTTGAATTGAATTACAAACTGAAAGTTATAGCAACATGTACAGGTTGATTTATAACAACCTTTCAACTAACTTATAACAAACTAATGAAAAGAATAATAGCACTAAAAATACAAAATAATAGTATTCCAAACGTGCAAATTCTGGTTGCTTGACAGTGAAGTAACAATTGACTTCTATAATTTCCATCAAGACTTGGAATCATTAACCGTTGATCGTGTTGAACTATTACATTATGATCATGCTTGGTCTAAGGGGTTATTTTGTTGTACTTGTCAATGTGCTTGGATTGTTGGTTGAGCATATCTTCTTCAAGGTCCTCTAAAGGCATGCTAATACATTGAGAAACATAGTCCAATTTCAAGTCAATTTGATGCATAAGAGTTGTTGCCTTGACTGGTAAGTCTTCATCATCTTGTATGGCCTTGGCTGAGATGGCCAAGCTTTCAATCAAAGCTGCTACCTTATGTTGCACAGGCTTGATCAAGGAGGTGGAGCGGGAACCTGCATCTGGAACATTATGCATCAACCTACAAGAAATTGGCCCATGAGAATGAATTAAGTTTAACAAAAATTAAGTTCTTCCACACTATGATATTGTTTATATTTAAACTTTGTCAAGTTGAACAATGAAGGACATTGAATTTTGAAGGATATATTAATTTCAAAATAATAAATTTTAAGTTCTTTCTTATACTTAGAAAGACAATCTGCATGTAATATGTATATTTTTAACCATACGGCAAAAAATATTATGTTCTGGCAAATGTACGGGTAACTTGTTAGTTATGTTATTATAAATTAATAAAAATATATATCTATCTATCTATACTATATATAAAGCTAAAACATCTTATAACTACCTACATAGGATATAATTTTATGCATATTTTACCCTTGTAGTTAACTATTACTATAATGTTTTCTTACATAATAATAAAAATATTAATGGAAGTTAGAGTAAGCTACATGCCCAAAAAATATGAAATCACCAATGCAATTTTTAATATAAGTTTTAGTAATATCACAATTCATTATCATATTTTTCTATTATATAAATTATAATATTATATATACTCAATAAAACAAAGTAATATAATTCTCTAAAATGAAATATATAAAAATTAAATATTTAATATTAGAAAATAAGAATGTGTGTCGACAGACACGAAGTGACTGTCAACATGCTAGTAGATATAAATAAGAAAGGTAAAAGATAAGTATAGATATGTAGGATTTAGGATAAAAAGACAATTACAAACATCGACTAAAGAAGCAAGGATGCCCGAGGGAAGTGTTATCAAACTCAAAAGTAAAAATAATAATAACATGTCATGTCATTTTTATCATTTTATTTAAAATGAGATGATGTTAAAAGTAAAAATAAAATCTACTCTCTAAGAGAGGATCTTGTTCCAACTAAAGGTGACTCAAATTGAATATCATCATGGGATAGAAAAGGACAGAAGAATTGCGTTTTAGAATAATGCATGCCAAGTGAGGATAGATATCCTATAAATTGTATCATTTCATGCATTTTTAATGTGCCACTTGATATGATATCAAAAAATATTTAATCATAAATTTTTTAACTTAAATATATTTTTTCAATCAATTACAAATAACATGTGAAGTAATATTTTGTGGAATAGGAGATATACTCCCCGAATTAATAGATCTATGTAGCCAATTTAAAAATAATTATAATAAAATAGGAGGTATATCCATATGTTATTGGAATGTGATCCATATGGAGGTGACTAAAAAGATCTTATCCTGATATATTAAATCAATTAAATTTTATAGAATAATATAAAAATATTAATTTTTGTTTTATAATTTTTATTTTTAACTATATGTAATTTTTTAATTAGATGACAACACCAACTGAAACAAGAATTGGACCAGAGATCCCCATCCCACTTTTGAAGTACTCGGGCTATAAATTCACATCAAATCACTGCCTAACAATTATTTGTGGAGGTGTGAACGTTTGACAAACAGTGATTGCATTGTTAAGCTCAGATCCTCAAAACCTCAAGCTTATAGCTTATAAATACTTGAACTTTGTGACTACCCTATGCACTAGAAGCTGAATAAGGTTTTGTAAACATGGAGCAGAATGACAACAATGCTAGAAGGAAAAAGGGAGGACTCACCACAATGCCCTTCATCTTTGGTAAGATTCAAATTCTAGTGTAAACATAGCCTATCCTAGTGCAACTTTTATATGTGATTGATTTCAACTTATAAGGATTGGACTTGTTTTGGTGCAGCTAATGAGATTACTGAGAAGTTAGCTGTGGTGGGTTTCACTACAAATATGATTAGCTATTTGACAACACAGCTTCATATGCCATTAACCAAAGCTGCAAATACACTCACTAACTTTGGTGGAACTTCAAGCTTGACACCGTTGCTTGGTGCCTTCATTTCTGACTCTTATGCTGGCAAGTTTTGGACTATCACTGCTGCTTCCATGATATACCAAATAGTAACACTCTCTCCTTCTATCTCTGATAAATTATAAGCATGTAGATGCTATCATGGTACCTTGTGAATGAATATTAGCACAATCAACAAAACTGCTCATAGCTATTCAGTTTTTTCATTTTGTTTTAGTGAAGATATATGCAGTGAAACACATTGTTCGACAAGAAATGTTGATTCAATAAATGGTTGGGATGAGAGTTGTATTGCATCTGCTACTTATTTGTATAATAACAATATTTTTACATCACTTTTTCACATCTTTTTTACACATATTTTATACTTACATGTAAGATGATTATTTTTGTTTCTCTAAATAACATCACTAAAAATGGCTACCCATACTCGAGAGTATGGGGAGATAAAGTTACGCAATTTCTTTACTCTATAAGCAGAGAGTTGTTTTCAAGATTTGAATTCGTGAACTGATTATTAAATAATAATCTTACCCTGCATCAATCTCTAAATAACATCATTCATAAAATTAATCTGGGGAATATTACCCAGGTTTCTTTTGATTTTTCTTCTTCTTATGAACATGTCAAATAGCACATTCTATGTTACTTTTATTCTACTTTATATGCATGAATGAAAATGTCAAAAAGATACATTTTTCTAATTTGTGACCGTTCTATTAGGGGATGATTACTTTGACATTATCAGCAGTGCTACCACAATTAAGACCACCTCCTTGTAAAGGTGATGAGTTATGTAAAGAAGCCAGTGCAGCACAACTATCAGTTTTATATATCTCACTGCTACTAGGTGCTCTTGGATCTGGTGGGATTAGACCATGTGTTGTAGCATTTGGTGCTGACCAATTTAATGAATCAGATCCAAAACAGACAACAAAAACATGGTCTTATTTCAACTGGTACTATTTTGTTATGGGTGCATCAATGCTTGTGGCTGTGACAGTGCTTGTTTATATTCAAGATAATGTTGGGTGGGGATTGGGACTTGGAATCCCCACCATAGCAATGTTCATCTCAATTATTGCGTTCATTGTTGGGTTTCCACTTTATCGAAATTTTGATCCATCTGGGAGCCCTTTTACACGGCTGATACAAGTTGTTGTGGCTGCATTTCGTAAGAGAAAGATAACACACTATGATTTACTATATCAAAATGATGAAATGGATGCAGCTATTTCACTAGGAGGGAAACTTCATCACACGGAACACATAAAGTAAGTGTCTTCTTTGTCATAGAATTTGATAAGAAAATGTTAGGATAGTGTTATTGTTTAATGAAGGGAATAGCAAAGAAGTTCAATCTTCGAATAACCATGACAAATACTAATTATACTAATATTTACATATCAAAAAATGAATAATGTTATTTTTTATTAAATATTTAAAAGAAATAGTGATGTAAAAATGTGTATGGGAAAGTGAAATGACAACTTTTTATTATGGGTAAAAACATGAATACTAGAATCATAGAAATTGTTTTCTAAACCATGTTCAGAATTCTTTGTATGCGTTTTCTATCTCTCTATCTTTTCTGTCTAACCAAAAACTATATTCAAAATATTTTGTATGCACCACTTTGATTGTATCATGCAAAAAAATCCCTCACGTACAAAACATTTTGTATGAAAGACCAATTAATGATGATGATCAACTTTGTCAATAATTCATGTCTAAATAAAAAAAGGTCAATTATTGAGGCCGACAGAAATAATCATTGACAATTTATTTAGCTGACTGCTGATCTAAAACCCAAACAATGGATTAGAAGATTATGTATTCAAATAGATAAAAAAAAATTAAATTTTATAATTTTATGTAGTGATACTACTATTTATTGATTTTTTTAACCAATAACCTGGGTACTCATTAGTCATTAGTAGCGCCCAACTTTTCAAAAAGTTAAGTTAATGAGTGCATTATAACAATAACTTTCTTTTGATAAGCGTGTGTTAAGATTCAAAAAAGAATTCTTGATTTGGGAATCAAAACTTTTAGCTAATTTTTTACTCCTTTTTTAACCTTATAACTAATTTTCACATGTTAAGAAAAATAAGTCAAAGTAATTGTAAATTTCAAATTTATCAAAAAAATATGTCAATATTGCAAAATTACCCTTGCATTCATTTATGGAGAAGTAAAAAGTTTAATGGAATATGTATAGAGCAGTAAATAAAGAGTGCAATTATAGAGGAGTATATTTTGATATATGTTATTTAATGCTACTAAATATTATAAAGTAACTTATAGACAAAAAAATCTAAAATATGACCTATATAAAAAAAGGACACATGAAATAACAATTTTAATATAGTCTTTGCCAAGGTAGACTCTTGTTTTTTTGGAATATTTTTTCTGTAATGCCAAGAATATGTCTTCACCTTTTTTTGTTAAAAAATTATTTTTTTTCAATGTATATGGATATCATCCTCACAAGTGTTACTCATATAAATTGAACATTTGATCTTTTAGTTTTTCTAGGGAGATCTAGGAAAGTTTCACCTCACTTGATCATTAACCTCACTTGATCATTAACTTGTTGATTGTCTTTATGGAATATAATAAGACTAAGTTAGCATTAAAAAATCAAGTTCAACATCTAACCCCAAGATATTGTTTTTCAATATAAAATTAATCGTTAATGTTTCTCATCATTATTAATAGAAATTAGAGTAGCTCTTTGTTGTGAATCAATTGCAATGTGATTCGGGATTGAAAGTTGGTATCCAATGAAAAACAAACAAATAATTATATTTAGTTAATTAATTATACATTTAGTACTGCAATTAGCATAGCCGACTTATTTTTGGCATGATTCCATAAGAATAGTTTATAGTTTTCTTGACCAGTAAGTATCAATGCATTTTTGATTTGATTCTCTATAATATTGGAAACCATTCAGCTAAGCAACAAAAAGTTTGTCATCTTTCTCTTCATATATCATTATCACACCAAACAAAGGCAATAATACATCATTATCTCAGCCTTAAATATTCCTCTATGATACTTATCCTTTTGTTTCCACTGCCCTGTAGGCTTGTGACATGGGCTGTGAGATTCTTCACATGTGTTTCTCATAACTATGTCGTATGTAGTTTTATTTCATGTGAAGTTTATGTTCTCAAAGTCTTCATGAATTTAACTTACGTCTTTCCATCTTAATATCACCAAAATTAATCATTGTGAAATAGTTGTTACATTATCACAGAAATCTAGTTAGTATATAAAGAGATAACAAATATCCGCTTCCCAAATCTTCTCTCCTACGTTGTCTCGCACCAATAAAAATATGTCATGTCAATTAAAAAAATTAAATTATTATTATTATTGATGTTTTTGCTTCATTATTATTAGTGTGAGACAATAGATCTTTGTTCAAAAGATAACCACTAAGACTACATTATGAATGAAGTAAAAAGTTTAGTATAGGTTTTTTAACTTCCCCAAGTAATTGTGAATGAAGTAAAAAAATTGATATAGATTAATTGTTTTATATAGATTTTTGGACAAAGCTGCCATTCAAACTGAAGAAGACAATAGCAAAAGGCCCAACTTATGGAGGTTAAGCACAGTTCATAGAGTGGAAGAATTGAAGTCTATAATAAGAATGGGCCCAATATGGGCTTCAGGTATACTTCTCATCACAGCATATGCCCAACAAGGCACATTCTCTCTTCAACAAGCCAAAACCATGGACAGGCACCTCACCAAATCTTTCCAAATCCCAGCAGGATCCATGTCTGTCTTCACCATCCTCACCATGCTCATCACCACCGCCTTCTATGACCGTGTCTTCATTCGTGTCGCTCGTCGATTCACTGGGCTCGACCGAGGTATTACCTTCCTTCATCGAATGGGGATTGGGCTAGTAATCTCAAATTTCGCCACCTTGGTTGCTGGGTTCATTGAAATTAAAAGAAAGAATGCAGCTAAGGCCCATGGGCTTATAGAACACTCCAATGCTACAATCCCAATCTCAGTATTTTGGCTTGTGCCACAGTATAGTCTTCATGGAATGGCTGAGGCCTTTATGTCAATTGGGCACATGGAATTTTTCTATGACCAGGCTCCAGAGAGTATGAGAAGTACTGCTATGGCACTTTTTTGGACTTCAATTTCTATTGGGAACTATGTTAGTACACTTTTGGTTACCTTGATCCACAAGTTTACTAAAGGGCCTAATGGCTCAAATTGGCTTCCTGATAAGAACATAAACAAGGGAAAGTTGGAGTATTTTTATTGGTTGATCACACTATTGCAATTTATTAATCTCATTTACTATTTATTATGTGCCAAATTCTACACTTATAAACCAGTTCAGATCCATGACAAAGGGGATAACAGTTCAGAGGAGAACCATGTTCAGCTCTCTACCACTGTTTAAATTATTCAATAGTTTAGATTTTGAGATTCTCCCACTTTTCAAGTAGAAGACCATGTACTACAAATAATAACAATGAATAGATAGTGCTACAGGGAATGTATCAATTAGCTCTAATATAAATAATGATGATAGCTTGGATTTAATTTGAATGCGGTCTTAATATAATTTTCTTAAAAAATATTTAGTGTAATACATATATATTATCATATAAAATTATACATAGACATTATATCATTCATCATTTATATACATTTATACACATACATTATATTTATACACGTGGATGATGGAAGGACAGTTTCTAAAATTCATACACTACCACCAACGTATATACTTTTTTTCTCTATTATTTATGCATTGCTATACGATTCAAAATATGTGAATGTACCAACAAAAAAACGTGAGCCTTACAATAATTATTCAAAAGGGTATACATGCGATAATGTGTAGTTGCTTCTTTTTATCTGATCACATCACCTAAGATGCTCTAGCTAAGTAGAATGGATCACTTAAACAATAAGGTTAGAATGAATGTACCTAAGGTCTTAGAATGAATGTACCTAACGTTATACATGTGAAAATGTATAATTATTTCTTTTTTCTTACAAATATATTTTATAATTCACTAATTTTTTATTTTCATTTGTTCTTCTCCAAAACCCAATTCACAAACGTGATGTAAGAGTATACTTAGATTAAGTTGTGACTTGTGGGATATGGATCCTTAGTGTGTGTGGCACCAAACTCCCACAGTGCACTCTGCTCCTTTTTTCACTCTCTTATCTATCATTTTGTAAGACTTCCTACAACTCTCCACTTGGAAGGAAAAAATGTTGAAATGAAAGTTGTGGAAGTGGATTGAAAATCCAACAGTTTTTATAAAAGTGGACTGTGAGGCTATTGATTTGAATCCTCACATCTAAAGGTGGAAATAGTTTAGGTAGGCCTTGACTTAAACAAGTTCAAAGTTGTTATTATATTGCAACCTAAACCTAACTTATTTAATTGTTTAATACTTTTCACACTTACAGCTATCTTATTTCAAGATATGGTCTATTAACTTATTTAAAATTGTGCTTTAATATAAGGCATTTAAATATGTGAATGAACATTGAATTAAGCTAATATAGGTTTTTCTTAAAATTTACAAATATAATAGTCCAATGTCAACATGTCTTCAAATTTTACAATTTTTTATTTATTTTATATATACATTATATAAAATAAGTAATAAAATTATAAATGACGACTTGTTAAATTTAAGTCTTACTAATGTATGTTGAATGTACTTTTTAAGAAGTGGAAGTTTGACATGTTTATTCTAAAGAACTAGTTTGTTTCCATCATTATTCATCATTGCTTTGAGAGAGCTTTAAGAAATTATTTAAATACCCAAAAATTACTTTTGTGCGCAATATATTTTGATATTTTAATATTCTCATATTATTCCAAATCTTTTGATGTTTTAGAAATTCAATTCATAATTATACTTTATTTTACAATTATATCATTATTTATTGTTCATTTTTACTTATATTTCTCAATTTTATTAATTCAATTTGAATGTGCATTAATGAGATTATTTTAGTTAAATTATATTTGTGTTTTACCTTATACATAGAAAAATTTGTAACGTAAAAAGTATTAAATGCTCTATTTATTAACATAAAGGTAACTCGATATACATTTAATGATAATAAATGCTAAGTAGGTTGCATTGATATAATATAGATATAAAATAGGAGTTTAAATTTTTTGCATTTTCATTGTATTTTTTTACACCATCAGTATATTATTCATTGTTGATTTTTGTTATTTTTGTATGAGAGTTAATGGTGACATATGAATGATGAATGATTTATTGATAGTGTAAAAAATAGTTACACTATCATTTATACAAATTAAATCCATAAAATAAATGTTATACAAAGGATATATTTTTATATGTAGAGGGTCTAACCCTCTTTCACCACTTGTGGTTGTTCATGGAAGCAAGTGTTACTTTTACTGATTAAAATTTGGCATTTAACTTTTATTATACTAGAGAATTAGATCTTATATAAGTATCATTGTCTTCTTGGTAAATAAGTTAATGCATGAAAGAATAAGTCAACAATAAAAAAAATGTAAACTTAATATATATTTTATTATCCTTACTATTGAGAAACAATTAGGCATAAAGTGATATAAATTTAGGAACAAAAAATGAATTTTTACACAGTCCTTATCCACTATTTTTCCTTGTGAGGATTCCCCATATAACTATATATTCATATCACTTTCACAATCCATAAAAAAATACACCTTCACCTTTTCCTTCCAAAATCAAGTTGAGTTTCAATGCATGCAACTTCAATGAAGATAGTGATAACGGTTATGGTTCTTGTTGTTGCTATCATCATTACTTTAATGGGAAGTGCAGAAGGGATCAGAAATGCCAAAGGGATAGGAGATTTAACAGGAATACCTCCACCTGATTGTTGCCTCATTCCATTTTGCTGTGACGCACGTAACCTCAGTGATATTACAAAGCCTTAATACTTTCTAGCCCTTCATCTAGTTTTAAAATAATGAATCTAATAAGCTTGGATGAACGTATATTCAGTATGTAATATCAAAAATAAATGACAAAGTGTATTGGGGTTGTTATCATTTTATTGCACTTTTTTTCTCTCTTTCTCTCTCTCTCAAATTATATATTGAATTAGCGCTAGCAATAAGGATTAGTTAAACTAGGAGGTTGTTGTTTTTGTTTTTCACGTAGTTATAGAACTTGCATTTTGTTTTGGATAACAAGCAACAACGGCAACAATTTGTAGAGATTTTTTTGGGAGGAGGGTTGTCCAATGTATAAACTAACTCCTTGTTGATGATGAAATTCAACCATTTGATTTAATCATTTAACTTCTTTTATTTTCATTCTAATTAAAATGATCTAAATTACCAACAAAGTGTTAGTCAAATAGTGTAAATTCTCACCAAAAGTTAGAAGGGGCGGCCACGAACTCAAAAGTTATTAGTTCTTTGGCCAAAAAGGTGAAAGATACTCTTGATAGTATCAAAAAAGATTTGATTTAAACTAATTAAATTCTTATTTAATTCAAATCAATTAACTTTTCCACCATATGACTTTTGAGAATGGAAATTGATATATTCTCCTACTAATTCTCCTACTCACAAGAAATGACATATGTCATAAGGATATATTTTATTTATTAACAATTACTTTAAAAGTGACATATGTCACTTTGTTATGAGTAGAAAAAATTAGTTGAAAGATTTAGTAAAAAAATATAGCATTACTCTTTGAGTATACACTTTTTTATTTCTTTCCTTACCTAATTTTCTTATCTCATTTTCACGATTCATTCTCCCCTAAAAAATGATTCTTTCTCCCTAAACCGATGTATTAGCGCACTACACCTAGGGATGGCAATAAAAACCGAACCTGTGGATACCCGCCCAAACCGAACCCGAATTTAACGGGGAAAACCCGATGTGATTGAGTTCGGGTTTTACCCGGGTTTAAATTTCGGGTTCGGGTTTGGTATAGCAAAGACCCGAACCCGCCCCGAAGTAAGGTAATTCAATTTAAAATTGAAATTTCTATCATTTGCCAATTGTTTTTAATCTCTAATGTTACTTTATATACTATTTGATCTTCAAACATAAAAGAAATGAAATAATTCAAGAGAAAATAGAGATGTTAGAGTAAAATTACACGAAAATAATATCATATTTTCCTTAACATTTTATCATTTTCGGGTTTTTTTCGGGTTCGGGTTACCCGCAACCCGACGGGTTCGGGGATGGTATTTTTATTTTCAACCCCGTTGAGTTTGGGTTCGGGTTCGAGTTCGGGTATTGAATTTCGGGTTCGGATTTGGGTATGTGCAAACCCGACCCCACCCGCCCCGTTGCCATTCCTAACTACACCTTCCTTCTCCCTAAAACATTTTATATTACTTTGAACACAGACCCAACATAAAAGTTGAATATTTTTTTCCTATTTTATTAATAAAAATGTATTCCCATTAATGTACTCATCAATTGATTGTAATAAAAGCTATTATTATTATTTTTTTATTACAATCAAAGCTATTAATAAAAGTAATAATAAAAACCAACATGCGTTGGTTCAAGTGGTACATGTTTGATTTCCCTTAAGTAAGAATCCGGGTTCGAGTCTTGAGGATGGAAAAAATGCTCGTTGGGAGAGTTAACCACATATATCTGTGGATGTTCCTGGCTCGGACGGGATTGCTTCCAGTGTGAGAATACCTGTGGGGAAACAAAAAAAAATTGATTGTAATAAAAGAGTCCCCTAACAATGCTTGTGAAGATATTGTTTGAGAAATATAAAAAGAGTAAATAATTATTAAAAGAACAAATTCAACATTTTCAGATATATTAAAATCATTATTTTTTCAATGCAAACATTAGCTTCTTTTTTTTGCATTCTTAAACCATTTTTTATGGTGATGAGTAAAAAAAAAGTTTCACTTTAAATTAATCTTCCATATTTGAAACTATGGTCATTTGGGTTATGGAAATTAAAAAAACCTCATTTTGATTCATAACGTTGCAAAACATTAGTTAATTTGATCTATATCTTGGTACATAATTTGATCTATATCTTGGTACATAATTTGATCTATATCTTGGTACATAATTTGATCTATATCTTGGTACATAATTTGATCTATATGAACCTCATAATCCATTTTATGGATTAAGTTAATTAATAATGTGCAAAGTTAGAGATGGACATTTTATAAACTAATGGGTCAAATTAATTTTAAAAACCAAATGAACCTTCATTCTTCTTATAAAGACAATTAGCATTCCCGTAATGCATGGGTAAGGTGAATTGGATTGCACAGTAAAGATCCATCACCAAAATGCATACTCTAGAGGGAGCAAGTTTGAGATTTTTTGGTTTAAATCTGAGTGATTGATAATTTCAGGGTTTGGGTATAAAATCAGAGAGAATTAGTGTGCCTAAACTTGTTTAACACAAATAGATTTGTCTTTAACTAAAGCATCACTTGTATTCTAAATTCTCCATGTTATCCATTTAACAAACTATTTAATATTGATTGTAATAAATATATATTGTTAATATAAAAATTTATACACAGTTAATATCTTACTAATCATTTATTTTTATTATTTGTGTGAAAAGTCAATAATAATAATCCTGAATGTTTTATGATGCAAGGATAATAATATATAATTTTTTTGCAACTGTTGGTACATGTAATTTTTCCCTTTAACATTTATGTTTAATTTCCATCGGATACAAAAAATGAAGTAAAAGGAGGAAGATATTTTGATTTTTTGAAATTTGCATTATTACATATTCAAAATTAAATGTATATATGACAAGACTCTTACTACATAAGTCAGATTTCATTTCAAACTTTCCATCTCTTCAGAATGTGACTGTCACGTGAATCACGTAAATGTGTCAGTGCGGTGCAGAAAATTGAAGACTGTCACCGGTACTGGTAAAAGTCGGTACAAGAGTGCTCCCATCTGAACGAGGCAACCGGCCAGAGTCGCAAGGAACAAAAATGGATCCGGTTTTCAAATCCCCCGCGTTTTTTGGTTCCAATAATATCCCATTCGGCCGCCTTAGCTGTCCTTTGGGTCCATTTTCATGAGAAAAATTGTATTGAAATATATACTTCTTATCATATATTTTGATATAAATATATTTATATTTTCTTTGTTATTTTTATAATTAAAATTTTAATATATTATTAATTATATATATATTCACACAAATCTTTATTTCATTTTCAATAGCGTCAACACTCATGACTCAACGTCACCATCTTTCATCCAAAAAATCTTAATTTTTAATTGATCATTTTTTAAATTCAAAATTTGTCTTTTTCATTTGGTTCAAGTTTGGTGTTCATTAAGGGTGAGCAGGATTCGGCCCTACCCACTCACCCGGTACTCATATGTGTGTAGAGTGTAATGATACCCTTTTGGTCGAAAGTATCATTTCTTCTGTAACTTTTCTATAATATATATAAAATTAATAATATATATACATATATCGTTTTATATGTCAAATTACATATTTATACTAATAAATAATATTGAGAAATCTCTATCTAAAATGAGTATACATTATATTTAATAGGATCTAAGGTCGGGTCAAGTCAGGTTTAGAGGCTGACCCGGTCGCTATTTAGGGTCGGGTTAACTTCAGGTGTAGGGTCAGATCCAATTCTAGAAAATGGTCCAACCAATATTTAAGGTCGGATAAGGACATGCCTTAACCCGTCCTAATCCGGCTCATGCTCACCCTACTGTTCATGTTTATAATTGTCTTTTTAGGATGAAAAAGGTTAACATTCTTTAGATTTATTTAAGATTAATCCTACATTCTGGTTTGTGTTTTTAAAGTTAGAGTTTTGTTTGGTGACATAATTTTCTATCTCTTTTTATACTCATTAGTACTAAATTTATTGATAAAGGAAATTAAAACTTGGTTTAAGGTAAAAGATTAATTCTCTAACGGGTTGATTCAAGTGGTACATGATTGATTCCACTTAAGTAAGGTCTCGAGTTTGAGTCTTGTAGATGAAAAAAATACCCGCTAAGAGAGTTAATCCCACATACCTGGCGGATTTACAGACTCGGACAAAATTGCATCCAATGCGAAGATATCTATAGGAAACAAAAAAAATAGAGTGTAAAGAAAATAAGCCTAGTGTAACTTTATATTAGTATTTAGAGATAAAATCAAACATAATGAGATAAATATATTTTCTTATCACATGATAATAATTATATACTAATTTATTTATCGTCCAAAAGTGTCTTCCAAGTTGGGTTTTGAATGAGAATAATAAAATGAAATATTTTAGAGTCATTTTATAAGTGTATTTTACGATTCTCAAATATTTATATTTCCTTCTAACATTTTTTTTCTTCAAAACTTAACTCGTAGACTAATCCTAAAATTTTATCTACTGATAATATTAAGTTTTTTTGTTTTTAAGCTATTGTCTATTTGTTCTTATATAAAGAATCAAGGAGATTAAATTCAATATCTTAAATATTTCTAAATACCAAAAATCTAACAACAATATATGGTAGAATTTTGTTTTCCTTTTCCCTTTTCCATTGAACATCATCACTATCATCATTATAATCGTCATCATAACCATTACAAAAAATGAGTATTCATTTTATAATTTGAGTATGGTCACTCCCTAAAGAGTAAGGTGTTTTGATAAAAGTCAATGACAATTTTGGAGGAGCAATTTGGTCCAACATGTAACACCCCAAAAAATACTTCTAAAAAACATTGCGGAAAAATGGGTAAATTTTTTTTTTTGAAATGAGGAGATATATAAAATTGTTTCCTTTTAAAACCTTCCTTTTCCGGGAGATCACTTTAAGTAACTCAAATGCGGAAAATCAACTTATCATTACTGAATGATAACTTAACCTGATTCACAATTTCCTGAATAACACAATGCATATAAACGGTTAAGTCATCTTTAGTTCATACAAACTAAATCAACAAAGGCGGAAACTACATCGCCACTAACATATACAAAATCCAAAAAGGAAGGGCGAAAATTTTAATCATCGCCAAAGACACTAAACAAAGACGTGAACAAACTGGAGCCGTCAGTGTTTCAAAAGTCACAAAATGGTAAGCAACTCCTAGTGGCTAACTCCAAAGCTAGGGTACTGCCTCTTCCTCAATTCTTCATGCCCCCTCCTGGAACATCACGGACGGGTAGCTCCAAATCCGAGCAAAGCTGTCTACCTGACGAGCACACGTCCGAAAAGCAAGCAATAGAAAAGAAGAGAAATAGAGAGAGTAAGACATCTAATGAACGTAAATTCATTGACAGCGTG
>NC_032017.1:15728697-15730458 GCF_001865875.1 Lupinus angustifolius | reverse complement strand
AATATCACACTCAGACATAAAATATATTTAAACATATAATACATCAGTTATCATCAACATCATGAAGTAATACATAACTTACCAATTATTCCAACATTACCAATATATCGAATCATATAATCAATATTCTACTCATAACCATCTCACAAACACAAACGTAGAAATACATTATACCTGTAACTCGCAAGTGGGAATTTACTTCCATAATGATAGTGTATGCATGATATGTCATGATTATCCACCTTACACCAATATCCATCCAACATCCTAATCGGAAATAATCGAGAGTACAGGTCCCGTACCAAGCCGTTTTGTACCACCCGAAATAACATATCCTCACAAGGAATTAAAAATAGATCGATCGGCTCCCTCAGGAACAGTCCTACCTGGACCTAGGTCGTACAAACGCTTTCTGGGCATCCCTCTCATCGATCTCGAATGCAATCCAGGGGTTGTCAGAGATTGCCTAGTTTGGCCTGTGAGAACTGTCCGATCCAACAGGGTACCTCCCTAGGAATACAAGGGACTCGTCTCACCCAGACTCTCCCTCAAGACAATGTTGGCGAATCACCGTCCAATCAGTGCCGTCCCTGCTTACATCACGGTGCTCTAAGTCGTCCCGTCATTTCCTCTCCACTACTTCATGGTCACAATGCAATGCATTCTTAATCAGAATCAAATGCAAATGTATTAATCAAACACATGATCGGCCCATCCTTAAGCCATCTCCCGACAAGGAATGCTTCTCGTGGGACCCGATAGTACGTCAACCGTACATGCTCCAGGTAACATCTCAATCACAACAACCCATCACCGAATACTCCTGGACGGTCATATGACCAAGCCTGTTACGGTCGATCGATCGTTGTTCAGTGATATCATGTATCCTTGCTAGGGTACCCCCCTAGTTCACGACCTCAAGTCGGATACTTGCCCAACAAGGCATAAACACAAACAATACTTTCACAACATCATCTTTATACCATTTAAGACATGATCTCATTCCACAACTTTAAATCACAACACACCCTACCCGGGTTCGCCATTGTTCACAACCTCATCTTATTTCAACCTTTGCACCCTCTCGCCCAAGCGGGGACTAGTCGCCCAAGCGACAATTCGCCTTTAAATCTCAAATAGACTGAATCTTTCCTCGCCTAGGCGAAAGTATTATCGCCCAAGCGAAACCTCTCTCGCCCAAGCGAGAGGGTTCCAGAAACTCATTAAAATTATGGATTTTTTTTCCCCGCCCGGCCTCGCCCCGGCGACGCCTCGTTCGCCCAGGCGAAAATCCTCGAATTTTTTTTTTCACCCATTCTGGTTTTTGCTCGCCCGCACGGACTTTTGTTCGCCCAGACGAAAACCCTGGAATTTTTTTTTTCTTTGCCCAATCGGGTTTTTGCTCGCCCGGTGGACTTTCGGTCTCCCAGGCTCGCCCCTGCGACGCCTGGTTCGCCCAGACTACTGAGATTTGGACAGGATGCTAATTTTTTCCATTTTCGACAACCAAGACACATTTAAACATGATTTTTCAACCACCTGCACTCAGAAAATTCCCCAACAACATTCATATATAATATTCAACACATTTCATATACAATATTCAACATATTTAATCAACAATCATATATATTCAAAACATTCAAACACACAAATCGTGTGTTTCTTAAAACCCAATTTAACTCCAAAACCTTTGAGATGGTTTAGGAGATCCGGGTGTCATATTCGGACACCACTATGTCACGATGTGTTCTCTCTCAC
>NC_032017.1:15711168-15728597 GCF_001865875.1 Lupinus angustifolius | reverse complement strand
ATTTTCATGAGTTCAAGAACAACACCATTTTCGGTTTTGAAGAGAAAATGAGTTAGAAAGCGTTTTATAAAATTTCAACGGTTGAATATGTTCTTGACATACTCATGAACAACATACTTAAATCTCATCAACATCCATTGGTTGGATGTTGAGAGATCAAGGTTTGAAGATGGAAGAAGACATGAGGAAATGAGAGAAAAGTGAAGAGAGATTTACCTTCTCTTTGAAAATGCAAAAGTGAGTGAGTGAAATGTGAAGTGTGAAGTGTGAGGGTTTAAGGAGAGAGGGCAATCATCAAAAAAATCCATAGGGTGGCTAATGATGAGATCATGAGATATGGTGAAAGTGATTGGAGATTTGCTTTTTGGAAGTCAAATCTCTCATCCCAATGTGAAATGATCACATCGCGAACACATGTGATACCCATACCTGAGTATTATCAGCCAATACTCGATCGGGTATTTTAAATCACCTGATCATAATATCCGATTAGAATTTCAAATTTCGGCATTCAGAGTGAAAAATATTTAGAAAATAGATATGAGTGTAATCAGGGTCTATTTTGACTCGAAATTAAATTACGAGTCCAATGGCATGATCGGAATTCGATTCCGAGTTATGGAACTCAAAAAGACACGTTTTGAGTCGTACCGGGCGGATTCGGCCCCTACAGTGGTCCAGAACCGACTATCTCCAAAAATTACCAAAATTTACTACAAAATCGGAAATAAAATTTCAAGAATAAAACTCAACTAGAGTTTTGTATAATTCCTTACCGAAAATTCCCATAAATTCATTTTCGAATATATAATTAATGAAAATATTAGTAAAATCTTATAATTCAAACTCGTAAAATTCGCGGTGTTACACAACAAATATCATTTTCCTTTATGGATACTCATTTTTGGATCCAAAAAGAGCACTATCAAAAGTCATGCATGTTTTAAGACTTTGTTTTGAAGTTATGAGGGAAAATGAATGTGAGATATCAAAGGGTTAAGAAGGAGGAATGAAATGGAAAAGGAAGGAAATTTTCTCTTGTTTGAGAGTATGAAATTTAGATAATGAAGAATAAACTAATGATAATGTTAGAGAATTTTTATATTGTTCTTTTAAAAATGTAATTAACAATTAGAAATGGACTATAATGTATTATTATATAATATTACTAAAAATATTTAGTTATTTTGACATTTATCTCCAAAAAATCTGAATTTATTGTGAATACCCAATTTTGTTCGGCCTAAAAATACTTTAGAAAACCAAATTTTCCATAAATAAATTTTGATACAAATTACATCAAATCAAATATATATTTTATGTGAATCCGATTGGATTGCATGGATTGATTTTTCGTTAGAAAAGGGGGCATCAAATCAAATAAATGAGTTCATTAGCACTTAATGAATTTTATTTCAATTGTCTCCAAAGAAAATTATTTCCAAAATTAAAGAAATAAAAGTGATATGAATATTTAATGAATGATCTATGACATCACAATGACATATATTTAATGTTTTCTTTTTTTATTCAGAGGAAATTCAAAAATGATTTTTTGAGTGACTTAATGGTCACTTATTAGCAATAATCGATTCCTTCTAAAAATTAAAAAAATGTTTGCATTCATGGATTTGCAGAGAAAGTATATTACAACTCTACAAAAATAAAGTTTTTATAAGGTTTTTTTAGGAAAAAAGAGTAATAATAATTAAATAAATAACTTTAGACTTCTTATGAAAAGTATCTCAAAAAACAAAAAAATACCCAAATGCAAGTTAATCAAATTTCAAATAATAACAAGATCTTGCTTGGTTGTTTTTTTTGCAAATCTTGTATTAAAAAGATTGATAAAATCACATGTTAATTGTCTCAATTTACAAAGTTTTGTTTGATTTTTTAGAGTGGGTCATGTGAGTAATTTGTAGTAAATTAGAATCATAGAATTAAAATAGGGAATAACAATTTAGCCATGTGCAAAAAATGGCATTAAGTAATGATTGAAATTAGCTCTCAATTAGGAATTATTAAATCAAATTCTATCATATGAATTAATTGGTGACTATATTATTCCTTATTAGTTGCACCTACTATTGGCTATAAAAAGAGAATTACACTCTCAAGCAAAAAGACACATGGTTGAGAAAAATTATAGAAAGAGAAAGTGAAAGAAAAAAAACGATAGAACACACGGCTGAAAGAAAGAATTAGAGAAAAACTATGAAAATAGTGAAAAGGAAGAGAAAAATTGCATTGGGGAGACTTTTTTTTACACACCGATTCTGTGTAGTTGCATGCAAAGCACTGGCAGTGTTCCTCCATTACTAACAGTAGGATCTGTTTACTTTTCTAGATATGCGTTGACCATCCACGACTAGCCAATCACATTCATAAACGTCAAGCGGATACACTGCACACTACCGCACCAGAACATAACCCATGATAGAACACGGGATTCCGTGTAGACGCGAGCATCATGTGATCCTGCACCCTCGCTCATCCAACGCCCAAGACGCGACACATAGAGCTGCCCCCCTTTACGCTCCAGACCAGCCAATCATCATTGGACACGTTGCGGTTGCAAGGGCCTCCTCTTGCTCATTTCCACATCGTAACTCCCCTTCTTTTCATGTAGCCTTCATGTGTGATAATTGTACTGATAATTTTGCTTAGAACATAACCATGTTTAATACTTTTTTTACCAATAACTTGTCAAAAATATTTTTCATAATAAAAAAATAAAAAGATTCAATTATAATTAATCTACAATATCGTTTGATTTTATTTGAATCTCTTGTAATGATCAATGAATCATATCAAATGCAAATTAATATGTGCCTTTACTTTAAAAAATAAAATATGGACATTTTGTAATGATAAATAAACCACATTAAGTGTAAATCAATATATGCAATGTATTAAATTGGATTGTTTGATAAATTATGTTGAAATCTCATTATTCTTATAATTACATAATAAAATAAAAATATTTTGCAGGAATAAAAATATGGTGCAATGATAAATAAATTATACCAAGTTCAAGTTAATAAGTATATATGCTATAAAAATTAAATAAATGGTGATAATTGGATTGTTTACTAATTTACATTGAAATCTTATTTATCTTCCAATGACATAACAAATGAAAAATATTTTAATACACATTCGTATGACAAAGTATATCTTGACATCCAAAGAAGAAGAAAAATAACATTTTTTCTAAAACATGCATTTAACTATGAATTTTTTAACCAAATTTTAATATGAGTTACGGTACCGGACGTAAGAGCTATGATGCACTCATATTTAAAAAAAAATTTATCATTTCTTAAGTAAATTTTAATATGAGATGCGGTATCGAATGTAGGGGCTATGCTCCACTCATATCTTTTAAAAGAGTTTTTAAATAAATAAAAAATAAAAACAAAAATTAGGATTTCTAATCAAGTTTTAATATGAGATGTGATAGCGGACGTAAAGGCTATGCTTCTCTCATACATTTTTTTCAAAAATAATTTAAACTTTACTATTTTTAAGAGATAAAATTAATCCAACCAACAAACTTTTTTCTACCCAAAGAACTATATAGTATTGATTCTCATAAAGGGAATACGTAGGACCAAGATCACTCTTGTTAGACATAATATTAAAATAAAGATTTTTTGGTAATAATATAATAATAACACAATTAGTAAGTCATGCAATATAATAGGGTACCGTTTAAACGGACAACTAGGATGCTAATATATTCCTTAATGTGTAATCAACTCTCGAACCTAGATATCATAGTCAAAGACCCAATACAATTGGGCCAAAAGATTTTTCTATATTTTTTACTGGAAAAAATGTAGTGGCGATTATAACGAGGTTGTGCAGCCGAAAATTGGGGCGCTACAATTGTGGGAAATTTAAAAATAGACATATAAAGGATTTTGGACCCTTTAAAACGTTTATCTCTCCTTCATCCACCTCCAAAACAATGAGAAGATTTTCCAAAGTCATTCATTTCATTCTCCTCCAAAACTTTACTCTCAAATAAAGCCTAAGTCACCAATACCCACAAAATATCTACAAATTATAAGTGATGTCAAACATTATCGTTTATGAAAATTGGATAAAATTATATTTTTTTTCATTTTAAAATGGATTAACAGGCATTAGGGCAGTTAACGAATATTAGTAAACACTAAAAAAAATTAAATAAAAAATTTAAAAAGAGATAACAAATGAAAACTCGCTATATTATATGAATTTGAATAAAATATAATACATTACAAATTTATTGATACATTAAATTCTAGTGCATCACAGTTTATTTAATTATTAACACCTTTTTATACATGAAACCTTTTGGTCGCCCGCTAGCAACACATGACTCTTTGCTACCACAATTTTTCATGTTGCGACTAGGGCTGGAACCGAGTCGAACCAGAGTTTAGCTCAGTTCAACTCGATAAGGATTGACTCGGCTCGAAACTCGACTCGAGTTTGATACGAGTTATTATTTTAGCTCGAGTTCGGCTCGGTTAAAGTTCCCGAACTGTTCGGTTCACTTTGAATGATTCATTTGAACAACTCAAATAATTAATTAAATTTTGAAAAAAAATACTTCAAATAAGTTATATATATATAAATATATTCTTGTTTATATATATAATAACAATAAATATAAAAAATAATGTGAGGCTCATAATAAACTTAAAAATTAGTCTAAATATATATATATATATATATATATCGAGTCAGCTCATGAACCAAACGAGTCAAACTATATTCAACTCAAGTTCGGCTCGTTTATTTAACGAGCTCAATTTCTAGCTCAAGTTCAGCTCATTTGGTTCACGAACAAAATTTATCGAGCTAAATACCGAATCGTGTTTTGAACGACTACCAAGTTGATTCGGTTCATTGTCAGTCCTAGTTGCGACATAGTAGTGGTTTCATGTACGACACATGTTGCGTTGCTAATGCATGACACCGATGTTTCTCGCCCACACACGTTATAGTCCTAGACAACTGTGTCCACCCGCCACACATCTTCGACCTCATATGTGCTATTGCTTTTTTTTTTTTGCAGAGAATCACTAGTTGACATTGCTGATAATCTTCACTGATTTCCATACACCATCAAATTAGTATTAGCTGGCTACCAACGGATGTTGGTTCAAGTGGTACCTGCTTGATTTCCCTTAAGCAAGAATCAAGGTTCGAGTCTTGTGGATGGAAAAAATGCATGTTGGGAGAGTTAGCCCCACATACTTGTGGGTATTTCCGGCTCGGACAGGATTGCCTCTAGTGCGAGGATACTTGTGGGAAACTAAAAAAAAGTTAGTATTAGCTGGCTAATCAGACATATATGTTGTGTCTTGTGTTTTCTTTTATCAAAGTTTGCCTTTTTAATTTAATTGATTTCTTTTAGATTTTGAGATGATAATAGTAAAATAATAAATTTTCATTTAAATAAATAATAAAAACATATAAGTTATTAAATAAATAATATAATAGTTATTAAAAATATTGATCAATATAATACATATTTAAATGTTTTTTAATGTATAGTATTTAAATAGTTAAATACTTGTTTTAAATATATAATAATTAAATAATTAATATTGCATAAAATATATAATTTTCAAGTGTTTGAGAGGAATGTCGTAACTAGTGTTATATTTTCCCCTCTAGCTTGAGTTGATAGATGATTGTATTTATTAGTCCTAATGTTATGAGAAATGGACTGAATCAGTCTGATTGTTGTCCGGACTTAAAAATTGTTTTAATTTACTGTGTTAACTGAATGACGGGTTATACCGCTTTCAACTAGGGAAATATCAATATGTTAGTATAAAACTCGATGAAACTATAATAACCCGTAAATTAAATCAAACGGTACACGTAATTGTTTAAAAATGGAATCGAACTTTAATATTTTATTTTACTTTAGTCCGAAAAATGAAGAAATGTTACTCAATATAATTTTTAATTATATAAAATTTTGTATTATAAATAATTTTTAATTATATATAAAATCGTTTAGTCTGACCAAACATTTTAATTGATGAAACTAGTTTAACCTAATACACGATTTCTTCTAGTTTGAAGTCTGACTCAGATTTCATAATATTAATTAATACTACTTTTGTCATCTTTCTAGAGAAGGTCCACAACCAATATTGACTTTTCTTCTTAACCTTTTCTAAATTAGTTTTAAAATATTACTTTCTCTTAATTTAAAAATTAATCATTTTATTAAATTATTTAATATTACCTTTTTTTAATTTATTTAATGACACCTTTGTAATTATTTAAACTTATTATTTATTTTATTAAATCTAAAATTACTTTGTTAATTATTTTGAATTGATCTTTTTAATCAATTAATACAATATTTAATTTGATATTCCCAATCGTATCACATCTTTCCTTTTTTTGTGAATGAGAATGGTATAGTGATTACTAATAGCATTTCATATTAATCCATTTCTCATTGATTGTAATTTAAACAACTCTACATGAAAATATTTTGTTTCCCAATTTGCTTTTGTTAATTAAAATCAAATCATACAGCCAAACAAATTCATGCTCACAACTGTGTTGTCTCCAGCTATGACGCACGGATTCGTCAAACACCTTCACATGTCGGTGTCCGACACGGATACGCTCAGATTCGCGAAAGATACGTATCCATAGATTATCCAAAAATTAAAAAAATAAAATAAAATAAATAAATATTAAGACACGTATTCGATTCATTTTCAATAAAATATAGGATATATGGATTCGTTTTCAGTAAAGTATAGGATATATAGATTCGTTTATAATAAAACAGGATAAGATAGATTCGTTTCCAATAAAACAGGATAAGATAAATTCGTTTCCAATAAAACATGATAACATAGATTCGTTTTCATTAAAACAGGATAAAATATATTTTTTATGGAAGACAATAATTTTAGGATAGATTCGTTTTCATTAAAATAGAATAAGATAGATTTGTTATGGAGGACAGTGATTTAAATTTCCATATTTTTTACTTTGAATATTTTGATTTACACTTATAATTTTGTCATATTTTATGTGTTTTTATTATTTTATACGCGTATCCTTGAACGTATCGTATCCTGTATTTTGGAAAAAATACGTGTCGACGTATCGGATATGTATCGTACCCGACACATGTATCAGTATCCGTGTTTCATAGGTCTCTCCGGTCTCCACTTCATTATTACACTTATGAGAGACAAACTATTGCAATAATTAAATATTTAACCGAACAAGATTAGGATATAACTGAATCTATGTAATTAGTGATAATATCTTGTACTAAAGGCAGACAAAATGATAATATATTTCTCAATCAATAATTCACTTCTAAGTTTATAAGTATAGTTCAAATAGCATGCTTTCCAAGAATTGAACGTAAAGGGTTTTCAGAAACTTTCTCCAAAAACATCTTAATGATAACCCCAATCATTTCAGAAGAGTGTAGAACCATCAATTCATTCTTCTCTCCCATGTAGTGCGCCACTAAATTGGGTACAACTCTACCCATAGTGGTCTCAAATAGAATCGTCTGCATATATCATATATGGTACCTTTATTCAAAACCAATTGTTTTTTTTGTTTTTAATTTACAATAACATGTAAAATATGTAGTATTTACATAATTTTAACTATTTGGTTATTTAAAAAATACTCCAAAATTTATGCAGAGATTAATTTTACTAATTTAGAATTGCTACACTTATTATTTATGTCCCCACGTAATATAAATAAGAGTAAAATGTTATATTAGTTCTCCAAATTTTAAATGGCCATCAAGATAGTTTTCTAAAGAAAAGTACAATAAATAAATTTCTGGAAATTAAAATAATTACCACTTAATATAAATTTTAGTATTAGAAGATTTATATCGCCACTAAATAAGCTTATTGAAATATCAATGTCGTCACCATTTTAAATTATTAGGACCTATTTGATAATATTTTTTATAAAAATAACCTGCTCGCCTTTATTGTTTTGGATGACTAAATTTGTATTTCACCTATAGAAAATTTATATATCATTATAAGTACATGCATGTAACATTTTTAGTACCATCAAAGATATTGTCTTATCCTTTTTGGATAAAAAATTAATCTCTTTCGAGATGTGTGACTGTTTATCCTAACAAGTGTTGTACACACGAATTGAATCATTGACATTTTGGTCATTTTAAAGATTTAGTCAAATCTTACACCATTAAACAAGTTGGGGATAGCTTTTAAAACCACTGTGATACAGGCTACAGAGATTTAGTAATACGATATGGTATTATGGTATGCTTACTTGATTGATTTTAACTTTCAAACTCATTATGGACGATAATCAACTCCCTTTATACATGTGATGGGTTTCCTTAACTTCATAAGGATCTCGGATAAAAGTCAAAAACAGTACAAATATATTTAGAAATCAAATCTATTGATACAATAAAAGTTAACAATTAATTTAATTATTGAAAGATGATAGAACTGAAAGAAAAAGTTTGATAAATTATAAAAGAAGAATAGTTCAAAAAAAAAACTAAAACAACATAACATGGGAATGTAAGGAGTAAATATTCAATTGTGCAAAAATATTTTTTTTAATTTCTTATCCTCTTAGTGCTAACGTTAAAATTCCATGTTTTTATATGAAGAAAGATAAATCCGTGTGTTATATGAAGAATTCCTATCTTCATGATGTGGGTTCCATCAACTTTAGACGTGGGATCAAGTTGCTTAATGGTGGTGGACCTATCTTGCCCTTGTCATCATTATATTTGCTTATT
This sequence comes from Lupinus angustifolius, assembly GCF_001865875.1. Classification (NCBI taxonomy): domain Eukaryota; kingdom Viridiplantae; phylum Streptophyta; class Magnoliopsida; order Fabales; family Fabaceae; genus Lupinus; species Lupinus angustifolius. Next base: position 15,719,791 of record NC_032017.1, on the reverse strand, counting down.
TTCCAACAAAATATACTTTTTTCCATACCTTATAGTTGACCATAAATAAAGAAAGTACATGGTGCATAAAGAGAATGCCATTTTTTTTATACTTCTAATGTGTTTGTTTTGAGTATGAAATAAACTATTTTAATAATAAGTGTAGGCCTAATTTACTCAGTTTAATGGATGTGTAAGTTTTTCACAATTCATATTCATTATTTTAATTTACCAATAAGAAATTGATCTAGTAGTGTAAAGCTTCATTATATCCTTAAAATGACTAAAAATTTAATGATTCGATTCATGAGAACAACCTTATTGGAAGAGACAATCACGCACTCTAAAAAAGATTATTTCCTTACAAACATAGAGTAAACAAAGATCTTTGATAGTACATAAAATATTCATTATTTTAATTTAAGAGTGCTATTAACTTGTAAATGGATACTGTAATAGTATTATAAAGCTTCTCATTGTATGTTTTGTATGATTGATCATGGAATGCACTAAATACTTACTATTTCACATATAAATATATTTTCATGTAAATTTCAAACAACTTAAATTAGAACATGAAGAACCTGCAATGATAATGTCCGTTCACAATTAAAATATAAGGACGTGCATATTCAAAATACGTGAGCCCCTTTTCTAAAATATAAGGACATGCATATTTTGTCATGGCCACAAATAGTCAGTACAGGTTCCGGTTCAATCCTAACATCCTTGATTGTGATTATTTTACAAAATTACGATTAACCAATAAATATAATATAAAAAAGTGTATATCTTTTGTCTCATAATGAGTGTCATTTCATGTACAATAAATTTATGATTGATTGAAAAAATATATTTAAATTAAAATTTAATTATGAAAAATTTTCTAACCAATCATAACTTATGATACATGAAGTAACATTAATTATGGGTCAGAAAATGTGACCCCAATATAAAGGTTGTTATAAAAAAATATGAAATTATCACCTACCTTTTTCACATTTTATGCTTCTTGGAATGGTAATTTTCCTAACAATTTCTTTCAAATATCCTTCTAATCATAGGAATCTCATATTTCAACATTTCAAATGCAACGTGAGATTTTATGAGGAGTCAAAGGTTGATGTTCAATTATAAAGATTCATATTTAAATTATTTTCCTTTTATGCAGTAAAGAACTAAACTTTAATTTAGAGAAGATAAAAAAATATATGAACTGATAATATTTAAGTTTTATATATTATCTACAATAATATAAATATATGGTGGATAACATACTATTTGTATTAAATTTTAATAGTAACAATCTATAAATCAGTGTTGTGAGAACCAGACCGGACGGTTCAACCGGTCTGATCGCTGACCGGACTTGAAAGTGGCTCTGCATTGTAGTATTAACCGAATGAGAGTTGGACCGCTTTGAACCAGGGAAATTCCGGTCCGACCATGTTAAACCTGGTTAAACCGAATTAACCCGAAAAGTTAACCGGACGGTTCACTTAAAATTAAAAAAACTGCTCTACTATTTTGTTTTACTACCATCTAAGAAAAGATGAAGATGTTATTACTTCAATATAATTATATATAAAGTTTTACATTTATATATAACTATATATTTATAGATAAAAATTATTAATTGTATATGAATCATCCGGTCAGCCCCGAACGATTTAATCGTTTAAATCAATTAAACAAATATAGGACATATGTCGGTTTGACATTTGGCTCAGATTTCAGCTATAAATATTATAGTCTTACGAGAAACACTATAAAGAAGAAGAAAATGAATACATTAAAAGTGTTAGATTTTTTTATTTAATTTTTAGTTGACTTATAGACATAAACAATACAAATTAGATCATGTTTAATTGACTATGTATAAATTCTTCTGATTTGTTTTCTAGTTTCAAAGAAGTTAAATATTATTTTATAATATCTCATTGTACTTTTTTCTTTTTAATTGGAGCATATCTATCATAAAATGTGTCACTCTACATGTTTAATTGTTTATGAATTTGTGATTGGTTTAAAAAATATATTTGAGTTAAATGTTTATTAATTAAGCATTTTTCTAATTAATTACAATAATTTGCACATAAAGTAACACACTTTGTGACATATTAATATGGATGATAAAACTCAAAATGTCGGTACCTATAAAAATACAAATACCAACAACAATAATAGTTTATGAGTAAGAATAAGTTTTATGATACTGCCTTTATAGGTACTCACATATTTATAAATTTATTTTTACATTAATATTTTATTATTATATTATTCTATAATAAATTACCATCATTTCACTAGAATTATAAATTTATCACATACATAACTAATTATTCATATAATAATTATCTTTATATATTGATTATTGTAATAATATATAATTAAAATTAAAAACTTATAGGATATGTTTGAATAACCGCTATTCATACAAGTATTCACAAATAGTAGTGGTTGAGCACTGTAAAAAAACTATGGCTTCCTTTGCTAGAAGGGAAAGGGATGATAAAGAGAAAAGAAATTGAAGAGAAAAATTGTCTTTTTGTCATTTGGTTGAGATTGGAGTTTGAGAAGAGAAAGTAAGAAATGAAGTGTAGTTCACCAAATTTTCTTCTTCTCACATATGAAGAGAAAGTTGAGGAGTTTGGATAAAGATTATATGTCTCATTTTTTATTTATTTCTATATTATACCTTAATAACATTCCAACAAATAATATAAAAATATATTTTATGATTTAATAATTTTTTTACTTATGTCTTTTTTAATTAAATTTGTATGCAAATGAAACACAGAAAGTGGAACAACTAATTCCCATTTGGGGAGTTTAATCAATGTTTTATTTTCATTTTCTATACAACTAAATATCATAAAACTTCATTCTATTTATCATATTTTTCCTTCTTTTCACTATTTTTCTCCTATATTTCTCTATTCTTATTGTCTTCCCTCCAACTATATGCCCACACCCTACCTAAAGATGGAGACATATGTGCTCTCCTTTCCAACTATCTAACAAATACTTATTTATCAGCAACCCACCATTTTTCAGGCGATCTATGGTGAGAAACACATGCCACAAGTTTTCTTCTCTTATAGTAGGAATACCTCACCCATCTCACCAACCAATTTACTATGTTGTAGCCACACTGCGATGATCTCATCAAAGCCACTACAAAGAATCCTCATTTCAAGAGTTGTGGTCTGATTAGAAGGTAAAAGAAAAAGAATGATCAATGTTTTGAAAACATTAGAGAGTTCAAATGGTAACAAAAATGAAAGTCTGAGCAATGGGTGTTGGAAAAAAGGTTTTCACAAGAAAATGGTGATGATAAAGTGGTAAGAAGGAGAGGGATAAAATATATTGTTTTAATAGATTTTCAATATTTTTTAATGAATGAGAATGATTTAAGTTAAAAAGTTTAGGACTTATTTAGAGAAAAAAAGTTGAATTTGACAACAATTTAATGTTTAATTCATAACTTTTACCAAAATGAAATCAGGTCAATGCTAGAAATTCCAAGTTAACTGAAATGTATTTTTTTTTGTTTCCCACAGGTATCCTCGCACTGGAGGCAATCCTGTCCGAGCCGGGCACATCCACAAGTAACTGAAATGTATTTATAGTTGGCAAATAATTTTCTTCTCAGGAAATCTTTCTTAATTTTGTATTTCCAGCTGGCAACCAGACATAGCTGAGTCATCAATTCTATCCTTTACCCATCAGCAAGTCTTGAATATCAGATCCCAACATTCATATGCTTTTGCTACTCTAGTGGGAAACACATCTATTGTTTATAAGTTGTGGCACTATATGTATAATTGATTTTTGATTGATTCAAAAAATTAAAAATTAACTATTTTTATTAATTATAATATAATTTATGAGATATCAGATATACACCTCTTTAGTGGTATCTAAATAAAACAAAATAAAAAGTAAAATGTTTGATTCTTAATAACGATACATGTTAAGATGGATAAATATATATCAAAATATATTAGTTCATTATTTACAAAATGAATAGATACCAAAACATCATTTTCCCACTTAAATTTACACAATCAAACGTTAATAAAAACATGACAAATATATATCTAAAATACAAATTCATTTATACCGTAATAAATGTATCAGGCGTTGGTCTTGTAAAACCAGGACAAATCCGTAAATAAAACCCTGTCCCAGGGGCATTGTGATCATACGATTATTTCCCGTAACTTCCTACGACTTTAGTGCGAGTCAAGAAACCCAAAACAAATATCCACCGTCCGATCTCAGTCCAAGTTCCCAGATCTCGAAACCCTAGACCCCACAATTCTCTTCTTACACAACATTTTAAAATCGCAATTCAAACCCAATTTCTCTTCCCATCTTCTTCTTCCTCCTTCATCTTCTTTATTTATCTTAGAGAGAGAAAGTGTGCACCAAACGCAGTCGTTTCATTCCAGGTTCAAAATTTCAAATTAGGGTTTGCTTCTTCTTATTCAATGGAGAGATTGGCGGGTTCTTCGGCTGCTACGACGTCGTGTCAGGGTTACGTTAGCTGGGAGGAGGTGTTTGTTTCTAGTGAAAAGGGAAGAAGGGAGGTTCATTATTTTCTCAAGAGGAGAAACGGTGATTTGGATCTCGCGGTTATAGGCAAAGAGAAGAGTTTGAGGCACATGTCTTATCGTTATGCGTTGAGGGATCCTTCATTGGGTCCTTATTGGAAGCTCAAATCGCGAAGAGAAGTTATTGTTTGGTTGGATTCTATTGTTTCAGGTTTCTGAATACCCTTTCTTCACCTCAATTTCGAGTTTTTTCCATAGAAAATTGAAAAGGTTTCGGTAATTTGTTGTTTTTTGGAATAAAAAACTAATTCTGCGATTTTTGGTCTGGGATTTAGGATTCAATCGATTCAGGGTTGCAGCTTCTTCACCTCCTTCAACTTATTTTCCTCAAATATGATGTTTTTCTGCTACAAATCACTGTTTGGATTCCGGGATTTGTAGCTGGAATTCACTTTTGTAATGGGGATTTTTTCGATTTAAAAAATTGTTTTTTGTCCCGGTTTCAAATTATCTCTCTTTTAGAATTTTCATAGGGTGAAAGATTGATTTTTGGATTGATTCAAATGCTTGACCCTGTTTTGTGTTTTTCTTCCGTATCCAATTTCCTTTCCCCTTCTAATTTGTGTTTTTCTTCTAGATGAAAAGGTTTCAATAATTCACCCTTTTGGTTCCAGGATTTGGGATCTGGAATCTGGTTGCCTTATATTCTCCTCAAATATTTTTTGGAGAAGTGATAAAAGTTTCGATGAATCACCTTCTGAGATCTGGGCTCCGGAATTCTTTTGTTTAGATAAAAAATGTTTTTTAATAAGAATATTAGATTTTTGGTGTTCGGATCTCACAAATTTGTCTCGCCCTTCGAATTTTCATAGTGGTTTTAGTGAAAAATTTAGAATGGATTGATTTGAACGCCACCTTGGTAGTACGTTTCTGCGTTTTTTTTATGCCCTATCTCCTTTTTTGGCTATCTTATTTTGTCTTTTTCTGGTATTCTTCCGTGTTTCATGTATTATGTTCCTCTTATTTTTCTATCCTTTTTTATTGGTTTGTGTCATAGATCTTCGTTGGATTCTTTTCTGCTATATATTCTCGAGCGCTATATTTCTGGCCTTGTAGATAAAATTACTTGTTTATATCTTTTTCGATACTGTAAGATTTTCACCTTTATTTTTTGTAGTTGTTTTTTTTATGATAGGTGATATATAACTTTATTTGTAAGTTCTCTAATTGTGATGTGTTCGTAAGTTTGTTCGAGTGTTAAATTTTCTGTTTTTATGCTCTGTTTTTACTTTTGCTAATTGAAGTCAAATATCTCCGTTTCTATTTTAACGTTACAAATTCATCTGCAGATGATGTATCTCACGTGACAGATGCTACTAAGGCGGGTGAACATGGATGTGGATCTGAAACTGAAAACTTGAAGGTAATGATTTTGAAGATATGTCGACTCCGATTGCCTTCTCTTCATTGTATAAGTTGCTATGCTCTTTAAAATTTCTAATCTGTGTTGAATCTCTTATATCTTATTTGACCCTTGTGTTTTTATAGAATAATCAATCGCGGAAGTTGAGCCTCCTTTCAAACGAATTCACATGGTTAGGGTCTCCGTGGACCTGTAGGAAAAGAAGAAACCACTATCAGTCATTTAAGCGGAATGGTTTTCAGATATCTGTGAGTTTTCTTCATTTTGTTATGTATTTTGTTTACATATTATTTGGTCTTAGCCATACATAGTTTTTTTTCTGACTCCTATTATTTTCCTTGTCTTCTGATAATGTTTTCAGGTATATGATTTTATATATGTTCTAGCAGAAGAGAACAATCGTCTAGTTGCCTACTTGGAAGACCTGTATGAAGATTCTAGGGGCAACAAGATGGTTGTGGTACGCTGGTTTCACAAAATTGATGAGGTTGGTATTGTTTTACCTCACAGTTTTAGTGAAAGAGAGGTTTTCTTTTCTAATTATCTTCAGGATCTGAGTATTGAATGCATAGATGGATTGGCTAGCGTCCTCAGCCCCCAACATTACAAAAAGTTTCAGAACGAGGCTCATCATACGCACTTGGAACCATTCATGTGTGAGCATCAATTTGAAGATGATGATGTCAAACCCTATGATATAACTCAAATTAAGGGTTACTGGAAGCAGGAAATACTCAAGTACATGTATTCCCTCTCTGACTCAAAGTCTAATGGGAGTTCTGGGCCATCAAAGTCTAATGGGAGTTCTGGGCAATCTGACGATAGCTCAGAACTCGAAGAGAACCTCCAGTGTACTACCGGTCTTAGACCTAAGAAGAGACAGCGCTGTACTAAAGTTGACGAGAAGGAAGCAGTTGATGCTGCTAATCGATTGGAAAATCTGAGTACTAGTAAAATTAATATGAAAATTAGTACTGGGGACAATTGTATAAAAATGGTTGGACCCACCACTACATTGACAACCATCAAAGAGACAAATGATGATACTTCGCAGTATTTAGTTGTAGGCTCCGAAGTTGAGGTCCTCTCTCAAGACAGTGGGATTAGAGGATGTTGGTTTAGAGCCTCTGTGATTAAGAACCACAAAGATAAAGTGAAGGTGCAATATCAAGACATTCAGGATGCAGTTGATGAGTCTAAGAAGCTTGAGGTTTGTTAATGACCACCTTTTACCTTCTTAGTCGTTTATAATTTATGAAGGAGATGAGTATATGGAGACCAGATAGACTTACTTTATTTTTATTAATTTTCTTTTATGAAGGAATGGGTTCCAGCTTCCAGAATTGCTGTGCCCGATGAATTGGGTCTTCGAATGCATGGGAGGACCAAGATTCGGCCAGCACCAGAGTCTAATAAATACAAAAATTCTTTGATTGTTGGGATCGGTTCCATTGTTGATGCCTGGTGGCATGATGGATGGTGGGAAGGCTTTGTCGTTAAGAAAGAGTCTGAAGCCAATTATCATGTTTATTTCCCAGGTATGTCCTTGTCTCATGTTGTATTTTACAAGTTAATTATTTTTCAACTTCTGTTCATAATCTTTTTTAGACTATGAAATTATGATTAATCCTTATGGTTATGCCTTTGCAGGGGAAAAGGTGATATCAACTTTTGGTCCTGGTAAATTAAGACATTCTCAAGATTGGTCAGGGAATGGGTGGGTGAATATGAAGGAAAGGCCTGATCTTGTGACTTCTATATTATCAAGCTTAAAAACAAAGCAAGAGTCCTCCAAATCCTATGACAGCAAATCAACTATAGCATCAGGAGATGGAATACAATCTAAGCAATCTGAGACTTGCTTGGATTCTAAAAGGCATAAACCTAGAATATCTGAAGTGATTCTAGACCTCTTGAAGAATGATTTGTTTCCTCATCTAAGGTGGAAGTCTTCAAAGAAGCGAAGTCGAAGCAATAGCTCATGTCAGAAGACACCATGCAATGGCAGCAATAGGAAGAAGTCCCCAAAGGTTGTGGAGTCAGATTCTTCTGATAGTTCTGTGATTCAAGCATCATTGAAAGTGGATCATGAGGATTACAATTATGGAGGGGATCCTTCCATTTTTAGTACTTCAGTTGTTCCTTCTTTAACTAACCTGGTCATGTGTAGGTGAAGACTGCATACATCCTTCCCTTTATTGTACAAGGAAATCAAGTCTTATAAGTGATGTCGGCTATATGGATCGACTGGTGTCATAATGCACTATTATATGCATGTCCGTTGAAAAAATATTGATCTCTAAATCTTTCGTAAATATTTTCTTAAACCCATAGTAGTGCATCCATACGATGCATTTCTTGTTCTTTTCATTTAGGTCCTTAATAGTTTGTGTGATCTGTGGCATCGAAGCTTCACTTTGTTTGGGTGTTTGTATTGAATGTAAAAGCCCAAGGAGGCAAGAATGGTGTCGTAGAAGTTTTGGAAGAGAAGTTTAGGCTTTTAGTGGATAGGTTGTGCGGTATTTTATTTATTTAATGAAATGTTTCAATGTAATATGTATTTACTATTACCTTCTCCAATCTAATGCGAAAATAGATTTAAACTATATATTCATCTTGGTTTTGTCCAACACCCTCTCATATATATATATATATATATATA
>NC_032017.1:15646558-15711068 GCF_001865875.1 Lupinus angustifolius | reverse complement strand
TATGTATGTATGCTTCTGTGTTTTGTTTAATTAAATCGATCGATAATATATCTCCAATTTTTACATTTGACTGTTTTACATGAATCGTGAAGTTTGGTAATGCTATGTGGTACTTGTATTCATTTACTCAAGAAATCAACTGGGAATTGGTAGTTGAGATAAAATGTATAAATGATCTGTCTATTATTTACTATTCATTTTTAGTTATTATTGACGCTTAAAAATAATAATACAAATGAATGATGCAACATCTGTATATAAATCTTTATACTGACATTACATAAATATTATTGTCATGATATCATTGATTGATAATACAATTGTATCCTTGCACGTGCTGGTCTTCAATTTTGTTCCATGACCACATTACAATTGGATAGAATAAAATTAAAGCTCTTGATTGTTTTGATGATAAAATTTGACACTTCATCAAAAGTACAAAACAACTAGTAACTAATTATTTGTCATTAATTGATTTTCAACATATCTTTTTATATTAGGAAAAAATCTAAAGGTACTAATGTTGATTGATTTGTTCTGGTTGTCAGCAATTGATAATGGATAATGATAGTAATAATATTGGTAATTATTATTTTTTCAAAATTTATTCTGAAAGGGTGTTTGTCACTTTCGAACTTGAAACAAAATTATTTTAAAACAACACAGTTGATAACTGATATACTTCAAATCTCGCGGGTGATTCATCTTAGTTATATACGTAGTTTCAATTGTTTCTTTTATAAAGTTCAATTGTTTCTTTTATATAGTTCAATTGTTTCAATGATAAGTTTGAGTTGCTTCATATAATTCATAATTCTTTCATGTTTTATAAATAAAAAATTTAAAAATTATTATTTTTTAATTCCTATCCTTCTCATTCTTCCAATTTGCACAAATACATTAGAGGTTAGATTTAGAAGATAATAGTTGGTTAGGAAATTAGAAATTAGTTAAGTTTATGTTAGTTACTTGTTTTACAAACTTCATTTTCATATTTTCTCTTTATAAATAAGTCATATTGGATCACTTCATACTCATTCTATTGAATATGATAAGGAGAAGTATTATTCAATTCAATAAAGCTATAATTTCATTCTTTCTCCTTCTTTATTCTTCTTTAAGCCTTTCTTATCTTTCTCATTCATGAATGTCTCATCTTTCTTGTTCATTAAAAGATTTGTCAATATCTCATACCATTTCAATATGGTATCAAAACTTAATTATTCTTTTGATGACTTTCGCGCTTCAATTCCTCCACTTCTTGAGATTCTTGGCATCATCATCAATGAGTCTGTCTTGCCAATGAAGGAGGAGCATAAGTTGTTCCTTGTGAGACTGCTTTTGCCTCTGCTTGCAAAGATTATGTTGCATGTGTAAACTTTATTTGAAGTCATGTATAAATGGATCTTAAGAAATCATAGTTTTCACATCCATAAGAATAGTTACAGATTACTAACCTTTCCCTATGGCGATACGATCCTCCATTTAGTTGTTGTTTGGTGTTCTTGGTTTATAGAGTAACTTTTCTATCTCCTTCCCGTTCTTACTATGCTCTTCCTTAAGTGATGGCTGATAGAACAATCTTTATGGGCAGAGATAGGGACAATGTTTATGGTCCTTTTTCTTGTTAGTATAGTGCTTCCATCAAGCACTATATATAGGCTCTTTTCCAAGAGTCTTAACATTTCATTGATGACTCTTCATCCAAGAGTTATGTCATGAAACAATGAAATGATATATCCATTCATGTCACAAGAGACATATTTCTTACATTATGTACATGTTAAATTCTCACCCTAATTTGATATAGAAGAGTCTATTTTAAATCAAATATAATATGAAAATAATTTGGAAGATATAACTTTCATAAAATTACATACTTTAGACGACTATTTGATTTCATCGTACAAATACAGTCAATCATTCCTTTTGGTAAAGCAAAAAACAACTTTGTGGGATTGGTGGAGGGGCTCCTTGTGAGGCCTTTGAGAGGGTCCAAGTAAAGGGCGATAGATACACAAAGAAAAATAATGATTAACAATATTGGTATGGATTCAAATCACACCTCTATTTGTATGTGTTTGGTAGAAGAGATATCACTAAACAAATTAACTGAATTGGGTGGAGTTTTGTCCGTAGTTTAATACAAAAAATACTTTTGCTTTGTTTCACAAGCAGCCTTTTGTTTCCAATTTAAAAATCAAGATAAAATTATATGATTTTTGCGAGTATCCATCATTTTGTAATAAACCAAATTAATTCTAAAAATAACTACCAATAGTAGGGTTTTTTTATACTACCACAAACATTTTCTCACCTTTTTTGATAATGAATTACTTTTTTGGGTTCGTGGTCATCCCTCTTAACAAGTGGTACTATCAGGAATTGAATCATCTATCTTAAGGATCATCAGAACTGTATACTACTAGACCAACATCTTGTTGGTTATCAGGAGACTTAAAAATGTTTCGGAGTGGATTCCATTGATAGATTTGTCAAAAAAAATATAAAATCTGGAATATATACTCAAAAAAAGCACTATCCCCTTAAAATGGGAAAAAAAGTTTCCCTGGCTTAAAAAATCAATTAAGATGCTTGAAATATCTAAGTACAATAATTTTTTTTAATATTCTATAATGAAATATTGGAATTCGTATTTCCATAGTGGAGGAAATTTCCATGATATATAATTCCCGTACACCCCAAACCCTTATCCATATCACCATTTTTATATTCTCCTCATCTTGGGAATACTGAGTGGAGCACTTCGATTAACTCCTATCCATTTGGAGAAACAAATAGTAGAGAGAATATAAAGCTGAAATAAAAGAATATTTGAACTTGTGTTTTCTCAGTTGTCTTCTTGGCAAGACAATCAACTGAATGATGTTTTCATCGATTTGGACAGTTACATAAAACAAGATTGTTTAGATTTTAATCACCATAAAAATTTAAATCTTAAGTGATTAAAATTATCATTTAGGTAAAGTCACGAGATCCAGATCTCAACAGAATATATACGATAAGGACAAGTGTCAATATGTCAGATGAAAATCACGTAAATAACTTCAATAATTCAACGACAGATTAATCTAGCAACTGTCAGTTTCAACACTGATTTGGAAATTGAACTATGAACATAATCTTTCAATAAAAATATTTACCTATGATTTTTTTTACCACCAAAGTATTCATTCAGCCTTTCGAGATTCATAGTTATCTCTCTTAACAAATGTTGCTCACAGAAATCAAACACTCAACTTTGGAGAAGTAGTGAGGCCTTATACCACTAGACCAATATTATAGTAAAGTTAAACATATCGATTTTCTTAACATGGTAAGGATGGAAGAATTAATTGAAATTTATCATCAAAAAATATTTATTGCATTTCTGTATTTTTCTACGCCTATATTAATAATTCTCATTTTTTGTATCCCTATTCTTTATCTAAGAAGATGTTAAGAAAAACCTTATATATGTTGTGTAGATGTGAAGAAAAATATTTTACGTAAACCAAATTTAATAGCTCAAAAAGACAAACTCATAAGTTGCACTGGCAAGAGGGAAAGATAATACGTGTAAGACATCCAAAAGTGGCTTATAAAAAAAACAATGATAATTCCTTTATATGCTGAATTGAAAGAACCCATGAGAGTTTCACTTTCAAACATTATTTTTCATGATGCAAAAGTAACAAAATACGTCATCTTAATTTTGTTGAACCAATAATGAGGAAGCGATATGATATAATATATACAAGTGTGTGGATTCAATAATTTTTACTAGGAAAAGATACAACTTTTCTATTTTGCATATTGCGATATCCAAAGTTAATAGGAACACTCATTTTCCCACTAGTTTGGATATGAACCATGAGAAAAAGCAGGGTCCGGTGGTGCCTACATGAGAACTGCATGGAATCACCTCTAAGCTAGGTAGGACACATTTTCATCACGAAAATATCAGAGCAATAGCACAAAGAGACGAAAAAGTTGGAGACAAGATCACGTTTTAACTTTAATTTTATGGACAATGTTGATGTAAATTTTCATAATTATTATTGGGACATGTAGATTGGGTTCCAAAAGTATAGATTATGATAATGCATGTGAGATCTAGTATTTTTTATTGTCAAACAAAAGTTTTGGTTTAAGATAGAAGGTTTTTTTTTATTATTCTATGGTTTAAAAACACAATTAATGTTGGCGATAAGTTATAATAGGATTGGAGAGAGATTTGTGAGTGCATCTCCATATAGAAATATCTTGCTCTGTATTATTAAATATATGTGTCAGATCGTTTACGATATTTTAAATTTAGCTAAAGGGGAAGACCTAATAGACCATGAAAATAATTGATGTAGCGTGCGTGCATTCAATTATACGAGAAAATGCAACGTTGACGAGGCTTATGTTGGCTTAATTTTATGGAATTTAAATTATAGTATTTAAAATAAAAAATATCTAAAAGTATCTTGTTTGGGTTAATTGAATATGGTCTACACAAAACACCACCTCAAAGACCTTACCTTGTGTGAAAAGCAAATAAATTCATGGTGTGGAATCAACAGTGATAAGATGCAAAATGCACAAATATTAAAGGAAGGAGGAATTCCGAAGAATCTCTAAATAAATTAGTTTGAATATTGTACAAAAGCTTTTACTCATATATACACGTCTAGTTACATTAAGTTAACCAACTAAGCTAGAGATGTAGAAAAGTAGCAGCAGATGAATGAGTTTGTGAATGAAGAAAAGTTTGCCATGGATAGCCAATTGAGAAGAAAAGAAAAACGTAGGGAATGATAATATATGAATTTTATATTTTGTTATTGCATCATTCACTATTCGTATTTATGTTTAATCATTATTAACTATTCAAATAAAGTAATACAAATGAACGATGAATAATATGGTAAATCTTTATATCGACAATGCATAAATATTACATTTTTGCTAATTGTTTAGGAGAAAATGATGTATACATTAATAATATAAGAGTTTTTTATACTGCCACTTTATCATCCACCATTCATATTCAACCATCGTTGAACTTTAAAAAAATTAATTCAAATATCTTCAATTTCAACCGCATGCTTGCTCGTGTTGTTAGACAGTATATGCAAACTGTCTCTCTATCAACTAGTTCGGTCTACACAATAGCCATTTTCACGCATGAGTGTCAACCTCTCACTTGAATAGTGGTCTTCGTTTTCTCAATTGTCCTTTTCCACGTTCCAACATTTTGTGCTTTATCTCCTAGTCATATTCTAATCTGTGTTGAGTCTCTTGACCTTGGGCATTTTCGCATTGGATTGTTCAGCTCCGAATTGATGAGCCTTCATTAGTATGGGCCTGTTTTTTATAAGCCCAACAAGAACAAGATAAATTACTAAGAGCATTTCATAGCCGAATAGGAACATTCTTGGCCGTTCTGAGAAAAATAATAATGTCCCTATTTGGGACAAGTTGTGAGCGTTTATAAATTATAACTCTACTGCATTGAATAAAATAATGAAGGACCGTGGTAAGAAGGAAAGGGAATAAAAAACTAAATAATTTACAAGGTGACAGCTGAACAAAGTGAAGGATTTACATACACGTGGTTATGGTGGTGAGATGAAGGAAAGTGACAGTATTTAGAGCATGTACCATAATTGAACTCAAATTTTTTCTTATATGAGTTTCATTATGGTAGAGGCTCTAACTAGATAATAGGGATTATCTCCGTTAATAAAGATGTAAGTGCTACATAACAACATATAAAAAACAAAATGTAAGACATTTTTATTATTTTATTTATCATAAAATCACATTTTATTATTGAAAATATATGTAAAAACAAGTATTTGTCTTTCGAGAGTATACTTGTTAGACATTATTCAGATTTCAGAGCAACATGTAATTATTCCGACGCTTCATGTTTAGACTTTTGCGGCTATTCGCTCATTGTAATGGGAAGCAAGTAATAATAATCTTAAAAGTAACATAATAAATAATAGAGAAAATGATGTGTGCACTAATAATGTATGAGTTTTATATATTGTTATTGTATTATCATCATTGATTTTTAATTATTATTTAATTTTCAAAAAATATAGTCCAAATAAATGGTGAATAATAAAGTGCACATATATAAAACTTTACACTGTCGGTATATATATTTTACATTCTAAATAAATGCAATATCCTCAAATTTATTTACAAACAAACTAATAGTTTTAACAAATATATTTTAAGATAGTCTACTTTTTTATAAACACGAATATTGCACCATAAAAAACTATAGCGTTTATAAATACGGTTTTTGTTTAGGGTTTAGGAAACCTCTTATAGAAATGATTCGAACCAGACTTTCTTCGTGGAATTTGAATCAGATTTCCTTTGGGGGTCGCCTTATCTTGGTTAATGATGTCCTCTCAGCTCTCCCTGTTTACTATATGTCCTTCTACAAAGCTTCTGTTGGTGTTATTCGTTCGATCCAAAAAATTCAGAGGGATTTTCTTTGGGGCGGGACTGAGAGTCATAGAAAGATCCCTTGGGTTAAATGGGATAAGGTGTGTACGCCTAAGTCAAAGGGTGGGTTAGGCGTCAAAGATATTCATCTCTTCAATCTCGCCCTTCTTGGGAAATGGAACTGGCGTATGCTCACTGAGAAAGATAGTTTGTGGTGTAAAGTTTTGTGTTCTAAGTATGGTCAGAATTTTGCTAATGTTAATGGGATTGAGCCTAGGTCTTCTTCTACTTTCAAATCTCTTTGGGCTAAGGATATTGGTAATCTTTACCCTACTGGGTCTGATAACAATCTTTGGTTTTGGGAAGGTATTACTCGCTGTATTAGTGATGGGTCTTCGACCAGATTCTGGCATGACAATTGGGTGGGCCCTATTAATCTGTTATCCAGGTTTAGAAGACTTTATTTTCTCAGTGTTAATCCGAACGCTCACATTAGTGAGCTAGGAAGTTGGGTTGACGGAAATTGGGTTTGGAACATTTCTTCGAGACGTAATCTTTTTATTTGGGAAACTGATCTAACTGAAACTTTTTTGCAGGTAATTCAAAATGCTGTTGTCCGTGAAAATGTTCTTGATTCCTGGGAGTGGCGCCACGACAAATCCAAACTTTACTCCGTGAAATCTGCTTATGATCTTCTCTTTCGTCATCATCATCAACCTCCGTCTAGTGATATTAACCACATTTGTATGCATGTAAACTTTATTTGAAGTCATGTATAAATGGATCTTAAGAAATCATAGTTTTCACATCCATAAGAATAGTTACAGATTACTAACCTTTCCCCATGGCGATACGATCCTCCATTTAGTTGTTGTTTGGTGTTCTTGGTTTATAGAGTAACTTTTCTATCTCCTTCCCGTTCTTACTATGCTCTTCCTTAAGTGATGGCTGATAGAGCAATCTTTATGGGCAGAGATAGGGACAATGTTTATGGTCCTTTTTCTTGTTAGTATAGTGCTTCCATCAAGCACTATATATAGGCTCTTTTCCAAGAGTCTTAACATTTCATTGATGACTCTTCATCCAAGAGTTATGTCATGAAACAATGAAATGATATATCCATTCATGTCACAAGAGGCATATTTCTTACAGCATGTGCCTTAGCCTCTATAAGATTGTTTCATGTGCTTCATCAATTAATTGATGTGCTTCAACAAGTTTACAAAGAAAGGAGGAGAAAAAATGGTTGCCTATGGAAAAACAAGACCATTTGAAGGGCAAGAATTGTAATATTGCATATTGTAAAATAGTGGAGATTTTAGTGATGGATTCAAGCGAAATCCTAGCTTATGCAGTCAGATCTTGAAGAATCTCCAGCCATGTTCAATGGAATTAGGAAAGTCCAATACCCATAGAACCCTTCTCCTCTACTACACTAACTTTGTATCATCCCTAGAAGGATATTTCTTATACAATATTACACCATTTTCTTATTTTTCAGCATTTACCCCTTTCTTCTTCTTATTCATCATTGAAGCATCTTATTAGGATCAAGATTCTGATTTGTTCTCTCTTTCATCATCAATTGTTGGTTTGCTTCTGTCCATGATGATTAAGCTCAGATATAACTTCCATCATAAATGGTTAAGCATTGGATGAATAACATTAAGCAAAGATATAACTTCTGCTATGAATGGTTAAACATTTGATGATATAACTTTTGCCATGAGTGGTTAAGCGTTGTTATTACTTCAAATCAAGCTTCAAATCAATTCCAAGCCGGAGACTGAAAATTTCATTCACAAGCTTGAGGAGGGATATTAACGATATATTGGAGGTTATTTTTAGAATATGACAATTGGTTAAAAAGTTAGGAATTAGCAAGTTAGGTTTATTTTAGTTAATTGTTTTACAAACTTTATTTTCTTCTTTTCTCTGGTATAAATAAGTCATATTGACTCACTTTTTACTCATTCAATTCAATATGATAAGGAGAAATATTACTCAATTCAATAAAGTTGTGATTCCATTCTTTCTCCTTCTTTCTTCTTCTTGTTCAAGCTTTAAACTTTTCTTATTTTTCTCATTCACGAATATGTCATCTTTCTTGTTCATCAAAAAAAATTGTCAATGTCTCATACCATTTTAACACTTTGGATCCTCTTACTACGTGTTCATAATTATTATTTCATTTGTCCCCTACCCAAGTTTTATGCTTCTTTATTTTCACCCATAGAGTTAGTCACTCTCTCACAATTCACAAACCTATATATTGAATCCAAACCTATCATTGCATAGACAGGAGAACAATAATTACATTTTGTCAAGGCTTCTTCCTTTGGTTGGTATCTTAAATTGAAATTTCAAATAAATTGTATCTTTATTCTAATGTATGTAGTTTTTTTGTTAAAAAAAATTGGACTATTAATGTATTATTTCACCTTTTTTAGTAAGAAATTAATCTTTTTTAAGATTCATGGTTATCCCTTCTAACAATTGTCGCTCTCAGGAATTGAACTCTCGACTTTTAGGTTCAAGTGATACTTTAAACCACTAGACTAACATTTTGTTGGTTGTTTTATGTTAATTGTTTATATATATGTTATTTATAATTTTAAGTGTTATCTATTGTATTTTTGTAGTTTTATAATCTTAAATATACTTGTGCCTTCTTTTGGATAAACTTAACCGTGCATTGTTGCTGGTAAGCAAGGACAGAAAATATTGAAGTCATCATCTGTGAAAAAGTAATCTAGAATTTGAAGAAAGTAACAATTACTAAGGGAAGTGAGGTAAAAGAAAAGTACAAATAAAATATTATTAACTTAGTCAAGATTCTTTAATCTTTAGTAAAGGTAAATGGGAAAAGAATACCGAGAGTATTAAACTTGCAATAGGGTATAACTTCATTGGTTTAACTTTTTTATTTATTTATTATTTCTTTTTATGTTTCCTTAATTTAAGTTTTAGTGTGTCTTTGAACCAATTCTTAAAATATTTTATTTTAATAATTAATTATATCTAAAATGTTTTTTTAATAATTGATTGTAATGAAATATGTTTTAGGCTAAACCATACCAAAGCTACTTATATATTTGTTTTGTACTACTAAGAGTATTGTCTTACCTTTTTGGGTAACAAACTAATCCATTATAGAATTTGTGGTTGCT
Organism: Lupinus angustifolius; assembly: GCF_001865875.1. Lineage (NCBI taxonomy): Eukaryota > Viridiplantae > Streptophyta > Magnoliopsida > Fabales > Fabaceae > Lupinus > Lupinus angustifolius. The sequence goes on along the minus strand of NC_032017.1, from coordinate 15,701,442 downwards.
TCTCTTAACAAATGTTGTTCACAGGAATCGAATATTCAATATTAGGATCCAATGATGTCTTACACCACCACTAAACTAACTCTTTATTGGCAACTAGGTGTATTTGATTCAAGTAATTTTCCCTTATCTGTACCAATTATGGGAATATATATATTATTCCTGAGTTGACATCCAGGAGTATCTAGTACCCTGTTGAGTGTGATCTTATATAACAAGAGTAGAATAATATAAAGGAATTGCATGTGTACCCTGTAATGGACTAATTCCAGTGGATACAATATAAAAAGGGATAAGAAGGAGCCACTTGTTTGGCTTTAGCTACGCACGAGAACCTAAATTAGTGGATCTTTTCTAATAATATAAATTCTAATCAGATTAATACGGGTTCAAATACAGGAAATAACTTATTTACTTGTAAGAATAAAGTTGTATATATTTACCTTCTCACACTCCACTAAGTCTAAGGGGAGCTTCTCTGCAGCCATAGTATAATCAATTTCGGTTACTCTTCAGCATTAGTAGTTTATCATATTATTCTTATTATTTGTTTCAGTTAAGGCATTGTCAAATATGGTGATAATTTAGTTTATATTTTTGTATTTGCAAAGCATACATACAAAGCCTAGTTGGTAAGCAACCTTGAAGGAATAATTATTGTGAAGAAAAAACGACTAAGCACTATGTGGGGTTGGTCCTGCACGTTAGTGCAAGAACAATCTCTATCAACTTAGGCATAAAACCATTTTCACTTTACCATATTGTTGTACAATGTATAGTTCATTTTTCTTTCTCAACAACTACTGAAACTGAAACATTAGAGATGGCTTTGCTCTATCACCTTAGAATGATTTGTTGGTATATCATTTTCTGCACATTTATCTCTCTCTCTCAGAAAGATGAGATTGAAGCTTCAAACCTATTAAATATATATTAAGTCTCTTTATGAAACAGCTACACACCTAAGCATAATGGCTTTTGATGAGGGTGATGCTAAAAAGGAGCTTCATGAAGTTGGTATAAAAATCTCAAAGGGTTTTCCTATTTCTGGGACTAGTCTAGCTTCTATGGAGTCTTTGTCCTTACCACTGGTATGTATTATTGCTTACACTATTGTCAGTTTTGGCCAATGATATATATTTAGATTCTATTGCTGATGGTTTGGTTCTGCTGCTATATAAAATAGGTTCAGGAGGTTGTTCTTTCTGCAGATATGCAATGTGAAAAGTGCCTAAAGAGGATTACTGACATTATTACCAAAATGAATGGTAAGTTTATTTGTAAGTTCCCTTCATTGGACTGGAAATTTGGAATGCTATACTTTAAAAAGTGTAATATGTATTCAATGCATAGTAAAGATTTATATGTTATATACCCTTTATCAACAAAGTGTTAGTCTAGTGGTGTCTCACTAAATCCTCAACATGATCAAAATGTTAAGAGTTTAATTCTTAGGAGCGACACTTGTTAAGATGAACAATTACGCACCCTAAAAATGATTAATTCTTTACCTAAGAGATGAAAAAATACCCTGATAATACCAAACAATATTAAATATGATTATGAACGGTAAATGATGCATTCATAATATAAAAAAATCTTATATTATAATCTATACATCCTTTTCTCAATTTTAAAATTTTTAAACAACTTATATCTCAGATGATTAGTTTGGTGCAGATATCTGTCAAATTGCTTTGTGTTGATTGATTTTTAAGCACAAGGCTTGAAAACCTTGTTGCTTTAAACTTTAAAGCCCCAAAAAATCTCTAATTTTATTACTTATAAGCCCTCAAAATATTAGACAGATTGCTAATATTATTGATTTTACTTTAAATTTTTCTTAGAGTTTACTTTTAACCGAGAATGTTATTTATTTCATTTTAATTGAATTTTATGTGAATGTGAAGGAGTGTTTGTTACAAATTTATTTATTTACCTCTTATTAAGCTAAGGTAGCCTTTGGAATAATCTGTTCTTGGTTTCTCAGGAAACCCCTCTTCCCCTAACTACTCATGCTATTGTTAATTTTGTACATCCAAAAATATGTTTATTACATATTTTACCATCATATAAGTAGTCTGAACTAACATTTCTGGTGGCTAACATGTTAAGTCATAAAGGCACTTAGATATGAATAACTACAAATTATTATATCATAGAACACCTTTCAAACAAATCTTCACAATTTACAATGCATTAATTAGTTAAATCAATAATATATATATATATATATATATGATTGGAAAATGAATAGCACCACAAACATCCAAAGAATTATACTTCTTAAGTTTTGTTGCTAATTTTATTATCCCTCAAACTTGCTAGCTTAGTTGCTTATTGCTTATATATATTAACTAAAGTAGTGTACTACTATAAGAGAGCCCTGAGCATTATACTTTGTAATAAATATTGACCTTGAGATATGTTTATTTTTATATTCTTCAGTGGAGACAGAGTCTGTGGTGGTGAATGTGCTGGAAAAGAAAGTGACACTTACTTTTAGATTGTCAAAAGTTGGTAAAGTAATCACACGGAAAATTACTCACATCAATAGGAATCCACTACCTAAAGTTGCCATTATCAAACGCATATTTGGCTCTTCTAGTGGTTAACTGTTGCTAAGAAATTATCCACTTGTTCATAGGAATATTATGCAGATAGATTTTATAATGTACAGAACTAAGTTTTTGTATTCATGATTGACAATGTATAGGAAAAGAGATCTTAGTGAACTATGATTATATCAATTTTACTCCACTGGATTTTGGGTCACACATTAATGTAAGTCCAATCCCTTTAAAAAAAAAAATCCACTTGTCTCCTCCTAACTTTGACACATGGGCCATAAGTTTTTTGTGAAAGCAAAATGAATTAATTCTAACAGCTTGTAGAAGAAGAATTTGAACCTACAATGCACAACACAGAAACTTTAGTTATTTCATTGGTTATATTTTTGTTATGTATATGGAAAATGCCATGTTAATATGAATCAGACTCCTTTCTTAAGAGAGATGTACCTTAAAAAATCAAAGAAAAAACTATATACAATAACACTTGTATCTTTTTATTTATTACGATAAGACATTTTATTCTTAAAACTAAAAAAAATAACAAACTCTACTCTCCATTTTCGTCCTGTAATTGACTTACGTGAATTATATATTTCAAAAGGGGTAGTTTTTGACAGGTATTATAAGTTGTGGCACATCATGTACCATTAGTCTGTGATGGGTTGAAATTTTTTATTGAAGTTAAAAAATTAATAATTTATTATTTTTTAACCAATCATAACTAATAGTACATGCAGAGACATAACTTATGGAATATCAAATCTGAATCAGTTTTTGACAGCCATATTGAAAGTATAGTGTTGCACACAAAAATGTTAGAATATGAGAAATTTTATGCATTGAGGTGTTGCTTTAATGCCAAAGATGGAGCAAGAACACATCAGCTAAGGGGATAAATTCCCCCCTCAACCATAAGGTGCTTTAAAATGAAATAAAGAGGTGCTTTTCAATTTGAAGTGTTGCTTTTAGGATGCTAACCATTGGCATCAAGATATGCTTCATTTTGCTAGGTTGGTTCTCAAAGGGTTTAGTGTTAGGTTGAAGTCAAGGATAAAAAAGACCTTTTAAGCAAAACAACTTCTAAGTTCAATACAAGAAGAATCATATTCCGTAATGAATGAGCACAATGACTTGTTTGATTGAGATTTGAGACGATACAAAATTATAAATATCAATTTATTCCTCCAACAATTCATCAATTCCCACAAGCTTTACCAACTAGTGCTGGTTTAAGTGGTACATGCTTGATTTTCTTAAACTAAAGTCTTGAGTTTGAGTCTTGTGTATGAAAAATAACCGCTGAAATAGTTAGCCCCATAATTTATAAATATTCTCGGTTCGGACGTGATTACCTCCACGTAAGAAAATATATGAGAAACCAAATTTTTTTTGGGCCCAAACCCATTTCTCCCTATGCCTTTTCCGCCTATCCAATTTAAAAAAGCAACCCTGAGTACTATCCATTCAACTTGTATACATCAAAATATCCCTAGTAGAAAGGAATGAGACTCCTTTCTTTACAGTAATGAAAGACAAATAATACTAAAAATTAAAGAAAATGTGATATACTTTTACATTTATTATAATAAGACAAATTTACCTTTTAAACTAAAGAGGAAAATTGCACTTGTCTCTCCATTAATGGAGATAGCTTGACCCCATCCAAAGTATTAATGTATTTTCTCAATATCCTCCGTCCACATTCAATGTGTGTCAGAACATGACATTAAAAGATTGATTTCTAATTATATTACAAGTTGGATGTTAGCTTTATTATTACTTTGTAAATCGTTGTAGATTTAAAAATCGTAATTAACGTGAGAAATGCATTATTTAAAAAAGAACCATATATAGTAAAATACAATGTTGAGATAAATATAAAAAAAAATATTTATAGCTTGATATTTATGGATGAGTTAGATTATTAGATGAATATGTGTCTTATTCCTAACAATGGAGTTATTGAGTTAAAATAAATTATGTTTAAATATATTTTAATCAATAAAAATCGTGAGTTTTATGATTCTTATTATTTTTTTAATTTAAATTTAATTTATTCACCGCGCGAAATATGGATGAGTTAGAGTATTACACTATTATTACGTGGGGTATGTTTTATTTTCCTGTTTATTCAACGCGCGAAAGTTAAACCCTAATCCTAATCCAACCATGGTCACCGATGGCCACAAGCACCGTCGTTCCATCTCTCCGGGAAACTCCGATAAATCCTCTAAGCGCCACAAGCACCGCCACCATCATCGCCGTCACCACCGCCACCGCCACGGTAGCAGAAAGCGCGACGAAGAAAACGAATATGATTGTGAAACTGTTCCTGCGGTTCCTTCACCGATTCCCGCTACCAATTCTGCTCAAAATCGTCATATGCCGGTTGATGATGCCGAGGAGGGGGAGATTCTCGAAGTTGAAGATGGCGATGTTAGGAAAAAACAGATTGCATCTTATTCGGAGGCTGGTGAAATTGAGGTTATCGGAGATCGAGATCCTCGATCTGATAAGGCGAATTCGGTATGTTAGATCTCAATTTTATGAAATTTACATGTTTTTCTTTGGCGTTGATAGTAGTGACTGTTTGTTTCGTGATTGAATTGAATTTTGTCCAAAGTTCAGAGTTTATTTTAACTTCTTTGTATCTCAGGCATTTCAATTTATGTCACTTTTTGCGTTAACCAAACTTACATTTTTTGGTAGAGTACTCTGTCAGTGTTCCCTAGTTATGTAATTGCAAAATTAGTTTCTCTACGTGTTTCAGTGGAGACTGAAGAGTGGTGATTATTTAGTCAACAAGAGCTGGTTACTTGCCATGGCATTTATTTTCTTTGCTATGGATTGATATGGTTGTTTTGTTTGGTTTATCTATCATTATTGCCTTTATGTACATAACTACTTCTTTGTGTTGTGTAGGGGCTTCATGCTAACAATTCGAAAGTTAGAAGTGAGGGTATTAGTGATGAAATTATTTTTAGCCCGGCATTTGATGCAGAAGATAGGACATGCCGTCAGAATAACATTGGCCATAGAATGCATGAAGATGAGGGTTCTCCTAATCTTTTAAGTGCTAGTCCTAAATATGGAAAGGATGCTAGAGGTAGTACAAATAATATGGGAAATGGCCATTTGAATCCTAAGTCTCCTAAAAGAGAAAAGAGGCGTAGTGGAGAAATTGGAAGTTATAAAGGAAATGAGATAGTAAAAGGTGAGTATGATGATGATCTGGAGGTTGATGGTGGGAAAGTAAATTATCACAGGAATTCATCCTCGAAAAGTGGAGAAAAATATAGGTCAGGACATTTGCCTTCTCGTGATAGATATAGAAGTCGATCAAGATCAAATGATCATGCTAGGGACAGGTCTCGTTCTCGTAGTATTGTAGAAGAACATAGAAGGCACTCTGGTGAACAAGGGGACTATCCATATGCTGGTCGATCGAAGTCTGACCGTGAACATGATGATGAAAGAATGGTGGTAAGGAGAAGTGAAATTTATCGCAGTCGGGAGGCCCGAGATACGAGTATGGACATGGGTGTTGACAGGGACTTGCAGAGGGAAAAGAAACGAGAGAATAGCAGGAATAGGGAGGTAGACCGGGTCTGTAGAAGGGAAAAAGAACATGGAAGTAGCCATGTGAGGCATAGAAGGGATGCAGAAAGAGGTAAGAGCAGGGAAAAAGAGGATGATAGTGGTAGGAGAAGAGAAAATGAACGAGATAGAAGCCGGGAGACAGTGTATGAAAGGGATATGAGAAGGGAGAAGCAAAGAGATAGAAGTAGGGACAGAACAAGGGGTGATGGAAGAGATAGAGTCTGGGAGAGTCGGCAGAATGACAAGAATCAGGAAAGGGATAAAAGTAAGGAAACAGAGAAGGAGAAAAAAGAGGATAGAAATAGGCATAAGTATAAAGACATTGTGAATGGTAAGGGGGAGCATCTGCATTGCAATGAGAGTTATGACAGTCGAGATAGATATAGAAGGCATTCAAGACATGAAGAAACAGAATGGCACCGGGAAAGAAAATTAAATTCCGAGCCTGTAAAGGTTTATAACAGTATGGACAGTACCTTGGTTGATGATGAAAACAAACTCGACAGGTATTTAATCATCTACAAAATTTTCTCACCAGCGAGTCTTCTGAATGCATTTCATGTTCTTTTTTTAATAATTACTTTCTATTTGATTTTATTTGTATTGACTGCAGAGGAGAGGATGAAGATGACTTAGATGAGAAGGTTACATTGCAATTACCTGATCAAGAAGAAGAAGATCTCAACAGGATTAAAGAGGAGAGTAGAAGGAGAAGAGAAGCAATCTTAGAGAAATACAAGAAGCAGCAGCAGCAGCAAGAAGAACAAACTACTGAAATTGAAGGAAAAGGTATTATTATTTTTTAATTATATTTTCTTTTCCTTATAGGTTTGTGTGTAGTAACTATTATTAGCCAAGATGATCTTTGGAAAAGCTAAAAACCTATCTTGTTTAATATCTGGCTGGATAGTAGTTGCCTTTGTTTATGATGCACTTTCATAGCAATTGATTTTCAAATTGTTGGTCTGTATGTCTTTGACCATATATCAAGGAGCCCTCATTTTCAGATTGAAATTCTAAAGGCATGTGTCATATAACACATGTTCAATGAAGCTGCATATGTGGATCGTAACATATTTTGGTCCAATAGTTGAGTCCTGAACTATGATCCTCTCCTCTTTCTTATGGAGAAGCTGTTGCTATTGGGATCCAAAACCATTTTCAGTTATACACAATTCTTTGCTGTTATTTTGAGTCACATGTTTTACACGGGTCCTATTGTCTGCTTTTGTTTTATACATGCAATATAGTGTGCTGGTCATTCATGGGAGACTTACAAAAACAACAAGCAAGCCTTTATCCCAATAGGTGGGGATTCATGGGAGAATTATTGGTGGGAAATTTTTCAGCTTCTATACTGGCTAGAGTCCCAGCTTATAACATCAGCTACTCTGGCTTCCTCTTTTAAGTTGCTCCTGAATAAGTAATGGACTTGTGTTCGGATGGAATTTGATGCATTTTATTTTAATTTAACCCTTGCTTGTTGTGGAATGTTCTCTTTTCACGTGAGAATTTCTTTTTTGTTGTTTTTAGTTAGTATTGTGTTTTTTCTTTTTATTAAGCTAGCATAATAAGAATTATATGTTATTGGTTGTATGTTTTTGTGTCCATTGAAACTTTAAGGGACAAAAAAATAAATGTGAAACAAGCTGTCTATTCACGTAAGTCTAAATTGAGCTGGTTCTAGTGAGGATTGGTGTTTGATTCTCCTCTATTATATCATGCATATTGTAGATTATCTGATATGTCCTTTCATATCTAATTACAGTTTATATTACTTGTGCCACCTTTTTGTTTCTTGGTTTCTACTGAAATTCCTTTTTTCATAACTTTTTTGTGTTTGGACATGTCTTTTTCTAGTTTTCCATTGACATTTAGCATGCAAGTTAGTGAAATACTGATTAATGTCAGACCTGAAGTTATACCATTTAAAAATTATGTGTCCATTTTTCTGTGTCATAAACAAAAAATAGTGTTATAATGTCAGGTTATGAACTGATACATAAAGAAGATTATATGTTGGGTTAATTACTTTTGTGATAAGTGTGTTTATTTTCATTCCATCCCTTTGCTGCCTTCTATACCACTTTTAATAACTTTCTAATGCATAATTTTTGAACTATGATTAGACAAGCAAACTGAAGAGACTCCTCCTGCCATTCCTAAAGCTCTTTATGGAAAGAACAACGATGTTGATGGTGCAGAAGTATCTTTTTCTGTTGGTAAATCTCCTGCAAAAAATGGGAATGTTGCTTCTGGTAAGATCTCAGTTGCTGGGGGACTTAGAGAGGGTACTCCTAAGGTTTGTACTTAAATTAGTTCATACATTGCAGAAATGGTATATCACATGATTAAGTGGATTTATTTATACTTTTCATATCCATCTGAAGCTCCATTTCAACATTTACAGAGTGAGAGATCAGATGACATGTTTTGTGATGATATATTTGGCGAGACACCAACTGGAGTTCGAAAATTGGTAAATGTTTTGTTTAATCTATTCAAATTATGAATCGCGGGATTTATTCTGTGTTTATTTTATTCAATGAATTGCTGATTTTGTAGTTAATCATGATTTCATCTTTGATTAAGGATGAATCTTACACATCTTGAAATGTTGTTTATAGTATGCCTGTTTCCCATCTCCATGATTTCATCACTGCTATTATTTTCCCTTTCTGTCTGCCTAAGTTTGCTTCTGTAATATGCTTTGATAGGATTCCAATGTTATTTTTCTCCTTTGAATCCAATCTGAGTGGCAATAATATTTTTCGCGCTTTTAGTTCTATGGGTGTTTTTTAGTGTTGGGTTCTAATATAACCAAACCTAGTTATCTGGAAACTACCGTTATTTACTTCTATTATAATTTCTACAGACTTTTATACCTGACTTGAGTTGTTAAGTTGCTATTTTTTTGTTCAGTTCTACTCAATATTTTTTTTATATAAGGTTAGATTTCCTCCCTTCTTTGCAGGGAAAAGGAGATGGTTTACAGATTGAGAGGGGTGGCTTGCATGACAACTGGGATGATGCAGAGGGGTATTACAGTAAGTATTTTATTTAAATATTTTGTAATTTTATTTGTACTTTATCTTTTAGGCTTTTTTGTGTGCACGATTATTCATTAAATTATCGCAATCAATTCCATTCAATCAATAGTAAATCCTATGCATTAATATTTCTTAGAGTTAAGTTGATCTTAGGTAAGATTTCATTAGTTTTAAATTTGAAAAATATCTTTTGGCTTAACAAACACTTACCAGAATTGTTACATTATTCTATAAGCTATATGTATTTAAAAAAGAATCAAGTTTTACCTAATTGATAATGTCAAGCAGTGTTTCATTTTACCTAATTGATATGTATTTAATTTTGCTTCCTTCTTTTGAAGTTTCTGGAAGTTCCTGAAAATATAAATGCTGATTCTTATTTTCCTTCTACGATATGACATAGGCAACTTAGGATTCGAAAATCTATGTTATGCTTAACATTCGGCAACCATTTCTTTTCCACATCTTTAGTAATATTCATTTATTGATGTATTTCCAAATTTATTTGGATGTTATGATGTGAAATTCTATTGGGCGAAAGAACTTCTGTTAAATCTGTTATAGTTTTGTGTTATATTGTCATATTGCTATGTGATTTTGCAGGTTATCGTTTTGGTGAAATACTTGATGGCCGATATGAAGTCACCGCTGCTCATGGAATGGGTGTCTTTTCAACAGTTGTTCGAGCAAAGAATCTTAAGGATGGTAATGGAGAGCCCGAAGAAGTAGCTATAAAAATTATTCGTAGTAATGACACTATGTGAGTAGATTTGCATTCCTTGGTATCCTCGTTAAAATTTCTGCTTTTACATTGTACCCTTTACTTATTGTTTTTTCTCTAATGTGGAACAGGTACAAGGCTGGTATGGATGAGTCAGTCATATTGAAGAAACTAGTAGGTGCTGATCTAGATGATAAGCGTCATTGTGTTCGTTTTCTTTCAAGTTTTAAGTACAGGAATCACCTCTGTTTAGTTTTTGAATCTCTTCATATGAATATGCGTGAGGTCTTAAAGAAGTTTGGTCGCAATATTGGACTTAAGCTAACTGCAGTGAGAACGTATGCAAAACAGCTTTTTATTGCACTGAAGCATCTTCGGAACTGTGGTGTTCTCCATTGTGATATAAAACCAGATAATATGTTGGTAGGCCTAAAATACTGTTTTGTGGTTAGAGTGTTTATTTTCAATGAAATTACATTTTTTATTGGTTGGCTTGTTTCTTGTCAAGAAGAAATATCCATTTTCTACTACATTTCTTTAAAAAAAAACTTCCTCATTTGACCAGGTAAATGAGGCCAAAAATGTTTTGAAGCTGTGTGACTTTGGTAATGCCATGTTTGCTGGTAAAAATGAAGTTACCCCATATCTTGTTAGTCGCTTTTATCGTGCCCCTGAAATAAGTAAGTTTCATTCATACTGCTAACAATTTCATATTACTATTTCTTAACCATTTTTATTTTGTTGAATATCTCATGGTTTCTAACTGTTGGGCTTTTGAATTTTTGTATGCAGTACTTGGCTTGACCTATGATCATCCATTGGATATGTGGTCTGTAGGTTGTTGCTTGTATGAACTCTATAGTGGGAAAGTTCTTTTTCCAGGCTCCACAAACAATGACATGCTACGACTTCATATGGAATTGAAGGGCCCTTTTCCAAAGAAGATGCTACGAAAGGTATTTCTTTACTTAAATGTTTCTTATGTGTTATGCCACTGTCTGAGATCTGGGAATTGATTATTTTAATGTTTGATACAGTAGGCTTGTTTTGGTACTCGTTTTTTATTTTCTGATGCAGCATTAGTTACTAAATTCATCATATTACGTGGTTGGTATCTTCAATTGAATATGTCAGCGTGTTTCTGACAATATCTAGTTATTCTTATAATCATGTTTGCAGGGAGCATTTACCGAACAACATTTTGATCTGGACTTGAATTTTTTTGCTTCAGAGGAGGACCCCGTGACAAAAAAGGTATACAGGACTTCTTTACCATATTTATAATTTGATTCTTTTGTTCAAGATTGAATGATCATTTTGAATAATCCATTAACAATTGTTGGTTGTTTATTGCTTAGACGATAAAACGGATGATTGTCAACATAAAGCCAAAAGATATTGGAACAATCATCACTGGCTCTACTGGAGAGGATCCAAAAATGTTGGCCAACTTCAAGGATCTTCTGGAAAAAGTTTTTGTCTTGGATCCAGACAAGAGGTTGACTGTGTCAGAAGCATTGAATCACTCATTCATCACTGGCAAGTGAACAATGTTGCAGATTTTAACTCCCAAAATGTTGTTCACTGATATTTGTACATAATGTTCTACTTTATATCGAGATTCTAATCCTTTGGCATTATTTATCTTCTGTGTACGGCCAAGAGATATCAGCACAGTTGTTGGCCTGTAGAAGTGAAAATGGGTGATGTCTGATCAGGCGAACACTTCATTGGTGTTTCTTTCAGTGGAATGTAATCTTTCTATTGTAAGATAACACGCCAGAGGCAGTTTCTTCCTTTTTATGTGGTCATTGTGAAATTTAATGTTTTTTAGTTTCATTTTGTGTAGTTGTTTGTAGTTTGAGCATTGCTCTTGCAATTAAATCCATGGAAATTTTATCATGAGAACTTCGATTTCGTATGAATTGTAAACTTCTCTTCTATGATGACCCTTTGCAGAAGATAGATTGTACTGTTATACAGATTTTACAGATGTAGTGTCTCTTGTGTTGTTTTCAGTTAATTTACTTTACGTACATTCTTGTTCTCCTTATTCATCACCATTATATCCAATGCATATTTTTAACAAAACTTGCCTGAGGTGTAGAGATTCTAATTTAGCTTTTCATTCAGGATACCTGCCACTGGTTTGATGCATCATGCCATGCTTAGATGCTTAAAAGGCACCCAGGAGAAGGTACCTTGGTTTGTTTATTGGGAAATTAACTTCACCATAGGAATGAATTATTATTTCCACTACAAATTTCTTCAATTCCAATAGAATAGTTTGTGGGGTTGAGTTGGGTTTGGATGACCTTTTTGAGCCCTGAGAAAATCAATGGTTGGTTACTCTCCAAGTACATGTGAGCACTTATTTTGTCCATTAAGCTAGGTAGAATCTTTTGATTTTTAGGGGAGTGGGGGTGGGATAGGTTGATATTTTAGCTGGTATTTTGTTTTCTGGGGTTTCCTTACTGTCATAACTAGATTCAGGCTGTATATAGATATTTTGCTTGTTAAATTTATGTTTATGCATTTTTTCAAAAAGTTTGAATTCTTTTTTGCATTTTATATTTAGAATTTTTTGTATCCTGTGTTCTAATGAACTTGCATTGCATCTTATCCATGGGTGGTCATTCTGGAGGCATTTCCATTGGAGGTGTTTGGCTGTATCCTAGAAGCGAATTCGTATCTCAGTGAGTAATTTGATTCAGCAACTTTTTTTAGCTTGTGGTGTGAGTTTAACTTGGTGTTTTTATTTGGTGTTTGCTTTTTTTAGGTACCATACTTTTGTCCCGCAGTTTTTGTAAGTATGTTTAAGTCCAATTCTTTTCTTGTTGTTTGTGTACATTGTTGGTCTATGGTGTCCAATTCAGTTTCCTGTGATAGCCAATCACTTAATTATTTTATATTTTACAAGTTTCCTAAATTTAATGGATTTGAAGTTCGTAACTATTTCCTTAAAGTTCAAGTAGTCTTTCTCATGGTGAATGTCGGTGTTGGTTAGAATGATTTGACTATAGATTTCTGTGCCTATCATGCTGTTATGTCTGACTTCTAATCATGGCAATCTTGCTATATTACTCCCTTGTGTGTTTTCTCAAACTCCTAATAGTATCAACTTGCATCTCAGTCAATAGCTTTTGTTTTGACACATGTTTGTTTGTGACTCAATTCAATTTTTATTTATTCTAGAGGATAATGTAATCTTAAAAATTACCCTATTGCAGTAGTAGAAAACTATTTGGACTGGACCTTTTCAACACTTGCTAGTTTCTATGGTAGATTTTCAATACCTTTTTTCTGTCCTCCATGTATGTCATCATTTGTCTTCTTTTGTTATCCATAAAAATGGCCTCCTCAATTGCTTAATGTTGTGTAGTTTGAGACCATGTTAGCTTTTTCTAACTTTTGACAAAAATAGCTTTATAGCCAACAGCTCTGTCTGCAACATTTTGATTAAAATATTTTCTGAACACTAGATACACTAGTTGAAACACTTACTAATTCTGCTTGCAGAAAGACGCAAAATTTCTTAGATTTTATCATGCATATCTTTTAAAATATTATATATACCTTCACAAGTCAACTGAAGGTTCTACTTTGTTAACTGACGGTGCTTCAGCACCTATGTGGATTCTCACAGTTCCGATGTTTATAAGCAAGGAATGTTGCAAGGTTGATACTTGGGTGAACACTATTTGTGGCATTTAATGAAAGTGAATATAGGGAATAATGAAATATATTTATATTCATGGCTACACAGATGTGAATGAGGGGGAAGGGGGCACTAGTAGGGTCCTCTTTCAGTTTTCTCTGTCAAGGATTCTACCTCTTTTCCCAGAGGCACTCACTCTGGTTTTTACCTTTGATTATACCTCTGAAGGATTTACGTTGTCTTTCATATTTATATCCAGTGAAGTGTTTCTGTATTCGATTGGTTCCCGGCTTTAGAAACTGAGTGGTATAATCACTGAGTGCTATATATGCCAGTTTTGTTGAAGGTGGAGGATTGATAAATGCTAAGTGGATAGCATCCTGACAGTATCAGTGATGTGTTACTTGAATAGTGAAAATGGTCTGGAAAATTCACATGAATTGTGATTCTTAATGCTCATTAGGTTACGATTTTAGTGATTTTAGTGTTTCACCTACTTCAGCCAAACTTCATTGCATAGAATAATGGGTCATTACTTAAGTTACATTTTCACATTTTCTGTTTCCTTTTCAGCTTCTATTCATCCTTTTAGCCCTGTCAATTGTTACCTTTTGGGACTCAAGTGTCAAAATTGTTAATTTTACCTGTTCTGTTGCTAATTTCATAACCTAGTTACTGTAGGATTTAGTGATAGATCATTCCTTGAAGGTAAAGTTTTGGAAATGCTGTCCTTAAAACTGACTAGTGCTAAAATGGTTGTTTTGCTGCTGTTGAGGTTTTGCCGTTGATGATGAATATGTTACGTGATCATTTTCTAAGCCGAATTCGTCGGGCAGACTACCTGATCTTCATTACAAACTAGCAGTGCATTCATTTTCTTCATGTAGATTCCCCTTGCATGTTAATATTCATTTTATTACAATCCCTTAGATGTGTGCAGTGTATGAATGAATAGATGAGGTTCAAAAGTGAGATGTTTTTCCCAAAGTACTTGATGTGAACCATTGTTCTAGACAGGCAATGCCTTCAATTATCATATAATCATAGGTATAGTTTGTGTACAAATCAATGTGGTCCTCAATTAACTCGTCAATTTTGTTATATCGAATGATTCTGTATTTTCGTTACTCGCAAGTGGCAAGGCTTTGAGTAAGATTTTCTGAAAATCTGTGATTTGAGTACTACAAAAAGTAGTAACATAAGAGGTGCTATTCAAAACTTAAATATGGTTTGTCACATTTGGCTTAATCTAAGCATGTCTCTGTCTCTAGTAGATGCTGATATTTTTAAAAACGATGACGGCTACTAATACATCCTCTATCACTTTTATACATATTTTGTTCATTTTATAACATTTAAAAGTTGAAAAATATCTGAAAGAACGTGGATTGTAAAATTTGTACCATCTAATATAGGTTATTAAAGAATGATGTCCTCATTTATACAACAAAAAGAACATTCCTGTACTCCCATAAAAACCCTTATTGCCCCCTATCTCAATGTCTTATTTAGACCGTAGGTTCCAGTTATCTTTTTCAGTTCCATCGTAAGTGTTAAGTGGACTTATAATACATAACCTGCATAGTGTTCTCATAACATAGCACAACCATGAATAATTATATTCTTTTCTATGGGCAGTACCTAAGTTTATCCTCTCTAGTAATGAATTTAATAGAATCACCAAAGGCATTAATAAAGTTGAAAAAAGAAGTACTTTTTTTAAGAATTGTTTTAAGTGGGCTGGTTATGAATAGTGTCAGTGTCTCACCAATTACTGAATACTTTTAGATTATTCACATATGAACAGCAAGATTTAAACGATCTTGTGCCTTAGGAATCAATTCTTCACTAATTGAATCATTTTGTTACTAAATAAAAATACTGTTTTTTTAATCTAAAACATGTGTACTGAAACAAATTAAAGATAAGGATTCTAGCAAAAAGATAATAATGATAAATGTTATATCGTACCGATTACTCACAACTAAGAGAAGGAAAAGGGCGTGTGCAGACAGTGTGATTTCTGTGTAATAATGCATCTAATCAAATAGTCATAACAAAAAGATGATTACTTGCAATTATGGCATTCCCTTTCCTTACATATCAAAATATCCTTCTTCGTCTTATATGAAATATTACCAACCGCGTTGAAGAACTTTTTTCTATTCCTGCTTCACCCTCTCTCTCCATCAGACTCTTCGCTCCTAAGAAAACAATTAATGGAAAACTACTCTCTTTAACTGTCTTTAAAGTTTTTCTACCATATATGCTATGTGTATCATATTAAGGATTTTTAACTAAACATTCACGTGAACATTAAATGGAGAAGATTTTTAAATGCTCATGAGGGTATGATCAAGATTTTTAAATGAAAACAATAATTCAATTGCCAGCTGATTTTCATCCTCAAAATACCAATTAAAAGCTCCATTCTCTCCCCCTCTCTTGATATAAAACATCAAATAAGCTTGAGTCTGTTTATTTGGTTCCATCACCTTGGTGCCTGCCATTGGTGTCTTTACTATCAACTTCTCTTGTGTGTATTGCTCTACTCTTGTATTTTTCAAGAGCAGAACACACTCAGGAACAGGTACATACACATACATGGGTAAGAAGCTAGATGCATTGCTTGGTAGGACCTTCAGGGATACAAAGTTCAAGCCAACCGTTAACCTTGCCATCTCACGCCTCGCTATTCTCAAGAACCAGCGTCAAGCCTGCCTCAGACATGCCTGTGCTGATGTCCTTCAACTCCTCCAAATTGGTCACCATGATCGAGCTTTGCTTCGAGTATGATATATTACAGAATTGTATCCTCTAAATTGTTTTTTTTTTCAAGTGCTCAACTGAAGGTGTGAGATAGACACTCTAACATGTTGTCTTGTCTCTCAGCCTAGCTTTTGCATCTATATGGAAGTTTCATTGATTTTAATAATTGGGTTGTTCTTTTATAGGTTGAGCATGTGATCAAGGATCAAAACATGCTGGATGTGTACGATAAGATTGAAGGATACTGCAACCTCTTGATTGAAAGGGCCCATCTCATTGAACAAGAAAGGTGAGCTTACTTATAATTTTATTAGACTTATTCAGTGAAAGATTTTGTTTTTTCATTGAAAAGGACGGTCTTTGTTGTATAGAGAATGTCGTGATGAGCTACAGGAGGCAGCATCAGGATTAATTTATGCAGCTTCTAGGTGTGGGAATTTTCCAGAGATTCAAGAGATTCGCACAGTTTTGACAACTCGATTTGGTAAAGAGTTTGCCGCTCGTGCTGCTGAGTTAAGGAACAACTTTGGTGTCCATCCTCAGGTATATATCTGACCTGAGCAGTATTTTTGTCAAGTCAAGCAATGCTGCCTTCCCACTCTTTATTCTATTTTGATTGTTGAAGAATTTGGTAGGAACTATGATTAAAAGCTAGAATGTGAGCCAAAAGCAGATTACTATGCTATACTTCTTTTGAATAAATTTTCAGCGTATTATCACACTCCGGTATGATCTTTTTCTTGGCTATTTATAGATGATACAAAAGCTGTCAATAAGGATGCCAAGCTTGGACAGCAGAATGAAGGCACTCAAAGAAATTGCTTCTGAGAACGGTATTGTTTTGCAGCTTGACGAATATTATTCTGTTCCAGTTGAGGTATAAAACTTAAAGTAGCGAAAATTGCAATTTCATATTTTTAACATTTGCAAAACAACTACTTATGTCATATGATTTTCTCTATTCAGGAACAATTCAATATACAAAAGCAAACCCAGCATGAGCCTGAGATGAAGGTAGAGAATCTCGACATCTTACCTAACACGAGAAAAGGTGGGGAGTTGTCAAATTCCGATGCCATGCAAAAGTACAAGAATGTAGCTGATGCAGCACAAGCAGCTTTTGAGTCAGCAGCATATGCAACAGCTGCTGCAAGAGCAGCTGTGGAACTCTCAAGATCTGAATCACATGATGCTGATGATCATAATAGTCCAAGAGCTTGACCAAGAAAAGTGCTGGAACGACCTGGTTCTTTGACATCTCAACTAGAAGACAAAGAACTTAGAGAACTGAAGGAAAAGAAAGTAACAAAAATATAGACGTTACAGAAACCAATACATCTCAGGTTTTGATTCGGGTGATGAATTTTTTAAGGGACTACTGTGTCAGTGGATGTAGAAATTGAGGCTGATCCTTTTGAAAAGGAACTAGTTTCTTATGAGAGTGATGATGACTGAAAATAAACACGGGGAATCAAACTTCTAAGCAGGTATCTTCAAGGTACCATTCTGGTATATAGGTTGGATCAGGATCGAGGCAAGTAGCATTGAATGCAGTATCGGGTCCAATGTGCAGAGTGCACCTCAAGTCGATTTGGGGAAAAGGCCACTTTCATGAGGGCTAGATGAATCCAGGTTACTGAATAATTATGAGCGTACATAGCAGTATGGATTATAGATTTCTCAAAATACCAGGCAAACAGTTTGTAAGATTCCTAAGGCAAACCGTTTATAGAATTGTCAATTTAAACCAGATAATACAATACCAGGCAAACCGTCTGTAAGATTCCTAAGGTGGACACATGTGGGGTTCCTACTATAGAAAATGATATAGTAAAGTATTTATTTCCTAGAACCTGCTTGATGTCACTAATCATTTATCAGTAAATGTTAAGTTCAAAAACTAAGTGGGGTAATGCTTTATGACCTTGAAGCATCAAAGCTGGGATAATATGCTATGTAATTTGACTATATTAACAACAATATTGCAATATAATGACACAACACTCTAGTGAGTTAGGCTTATAGTTTGAGGGGAATAGGCCCAAACCTGGGTCTGAATTTTAAATACATCTATAGGCTATGTAATTTGCAATCATGTTCAATGAGGTCAGAATACTAAACAATCTATAGTCAACCAGATTAGGAAGAGCATACTTCCGAGTTAAATAAATCACTGCCCCCTCTGCCGCTTCTTAGCAGGTTGGAGGAGGTCACTGTATGACTGCAAACTCACCCCAACATCTTCATCGTATTCTATTCCGAGCTCCTCCTTCAAAGTGCAAACAAGTACCAGGATGATAACAGAAACAAATAAAAAATAACAGGTATTGTTGTGATAGGTCAAGAAAAAAACCTTAAATTCTTTGGGATCCTTAGGTGAGTTCTCGGTTAGGGTATCCCATAAATCCTTGAACATTCTTTTACGCTTTCTCCACTGACTTATTTTCTCTGACAACATATCCTCAACAGCCTTGCGTTCTTCTGGCCTCACCAAAGTAACACCTCCGCATAGCTTGGTCAATTTGTTCTCCATTTCTTTAACCTGGAGCAGAATACAAAGTCAAATACTATCTTAGTTGAAAGTACATAATCACCAACTCAATTTTCAACAAAGAAAAAACACATAAACATCCATGTCAGCTACCTCCGCCCTCAGATTCACTTCCCTTTCACAGATCTGCTCCATTGTCAAATTCGACTGCAATGATTTAATCTCTGCAGCAACAAGTTATATCACAAGTTACATGATCAAGGAACTTTATCTAAAATCTCAACAGTTTCAAATTCAAAAAACTAGTATCTAGAAAACAACATCCATTAATATTTGGTGAAATTACACTAACTTCCCCCGAAGAATTAACTTAAATACACTCAGCACCCCTCTTATTTCAAAAGCTACACTCAAGTCAACCTCACTAATATCATTGTTTTCCAGTACTAGGTCTATAGATGTCGACGCCATATACCGAAAATATCCAGCAATGCATAAGCTAGATTATCACATAATATGACTTCAGTTTACCTGATTCAACCTCACTACTAGCCTTTTTCTGTTCTTCCAGCTGTTGTTGAATGCTGGCATTATTTTCCTTCATCTGATTGAGCTCTTCAGTGTTCGGAATCTCGAATTGATCTTGCCGTGCAATGTATATCTTCTGCTTACCATACTCCTTGAACGAAATTTTTGCTGCTTCAACGAGATTATCCAGCGCTTTCTGTATAGCTGCCTTCTTGAGATTGAACTTTTGCAATGCATCTGCTACGTTTTGCGCATTCAACGGCCTATTTTGCTGAGAAAACAAACAAATACAAAAATAAAATAAAATATCTGATAGATCCACCAATAATAGTTCACAAATATCCAAACCAATAGAACCTACTATTGAGCTTTTTATTAATTTATTTTTACAATTGTTTTGTGGCAACGAAATTGAATATAGCATAATAACCAAAAAATGAAAACGAAGTGAGGAAAGAGTTATTTACCTCATTCACGAAGTTCAAAACGATCGCTGCGAATTAAAGCATGAAATGAAGCGTTAGAAGAAATCGAAGAAGAGAGAGTTTGAAGCGATAAGAGAATGAGAAAGACAATGATCGTACATACCTTCGGCACTATCGGATTTTGGAGCCATTGTTTGGAACGCTAGAAAATGAGCGGGAAAATTCTGGAACTCCCTTTTCTTTCCCTCTTCCAATGGTGTCGTCTACGACGTCGTTTAGTTCTTGTAGCCAATAATTACCCGCTAAACACCAAACTATCCCTCTCCATTGTTTTTTAAGACAGAAATAATCAAAAAAGTATTCACCATGACAATTTTTTATACTTTCATTTTATTATCTACCATTCATTTCTCATTATTATTATTAACCTTTTCACAACTTTTCCTGTCAACATCTTGCTTTTTTTTCCACTTTAACCATTAATATACATGTCATGTGTTTAGTATATTGAAAAGTATAGTGGAGTTTATTTTTTTAAGTCCTTAAAGCTTTCTTTCATTGAGAAGAGAAAATAAGAAAGAGAAAGACGTAAGAAAAGGATAAATTTGAAATAAAATAGATTTTTGTGATGTTTGATACAAGAATAAGAAAAAAATAAATAGAAATAAGTAGTTTTTTCTCTTTCCCTTTTCTTTGGTAGTATAGAAAATGAAAAGAGATTGATGATGTTATGGTTCAAATCACAAAAAAAATATCTCTAAAATAAAGAAAAGAGACATATAAATATTGTTTTATTATTAATTAATGTTATAATTTTAAGTTATAAATTTTATTATAATTTTAATTAACATAGTTTTGGGATATCATTTGAGATAATAATTACTTAAGTAAAATTTCTATTTCTCTTCCTACTTTCTTCGCATAAGTGAAAAGAAATAAATTTTGTGGGTACACCACATTTTTATACCTCCCTTCTCTGGATCAAATCAGATAAATTTTTCATTTATATTCAACTTCCCTTTCCATTTTTTCTCTTCTCTAACTTCACTATTCTAAACAAGGCTAATTAATGTTTTGCCTTAAAATGTAATGAGTAGCTAGTTTGTGAAGGAAATTTGAATCTACTTTTTTTTTTTTAAAAGTGCATGTCCTCATTTAATGAATAAATAATTAATATATTTAAGTTAGCGTGATTGTCTTTTTCAATTATTGTATTCTTATAATCAAACCATTAACTATTTTGATTAGTATGAGAATCTAATTTAATTATACAAATAATTTTTCTACATAATAGAAACAAATAAAAATATGTGCAAATCAATGTAAAAGATTTTCACATTGTAATTGTATAATTTATATTTAATTAATATTAACTTTTAAGGAAATGAAGGTGACGTAGGAAATTTCCAAAACACAGGAATAAAAAAAACCATTTTTAAAGAGTTTCCTCATCCTTGAAGTGACGATTGTAGTGAGTAGGTGAATTCCAACTTCACTGGACCACTGAATGCTCAAACTTCTATCAATCTCCAACGACAACGATGATGACCACAACGACGTCGTCCCCAGCACTTCTCTTCTCCTTCCTTTCTTACAAACCCTCGCCCCCAAAATCTTCATTCCATCTTTTCCAATTACGCAATTCAAAACCAGTTAACAACGCTATCACTTCCTCCCATTGCTTTTCTCCAAAACCACCTGTTCCAAAACAGAGCACCCTTTTATGCTACGCCGACCGCCGCAAACCCACGGCCTTGTCCACCGCCTCTTCGGCGGATGGTAATTTAAGGACAGTGCTCCGAACAGCGTTGTGGGTTGCGGAGGGTGTTTACATTTTGTGGCTCTTCTTGCTTCCTTATGCACCTGTATGTATCGTTTTTCCTTGCCGCATTTTGTTAACTTTGGTTGTGTTTGGATTCAAGGTTTTTAAATGTTGAAGAGTTTAGAAGACACAAATTAAAATGCGTTACTGTTAAGTGTTATAGTTCACATGTGTGAGCTAATTGATGGGTGGAGTTAGGCCAAAATATTTTAATATGATATTAGAATCTAGGTATGATATGATGTGAGTTTGGCGCAAGAGTAAGGTTTTACTTAGTGACCATGAGATTACATGTTTAAATCTCGTAAACAATCTCTCTGCTTTCGGGGAGAGTGAATTTATTAGAAATCTGAAATTTTAATTGTACCATAACAGGGTGATCCGGCATGGGCCATCAGTTCTGACACAATTAATGCTGTTCTGGGTCTTTCTCTCAATTTCTTCTTCATCTTGCCTCTCTTGAACTTCGGTACGTTCACCTGTTGCTGATTATATTTAATAAATGATTATGAGTTCACTGATTTTCTTTCTTCATAGACGTTCATGTAACTTTGGTTGAACTTATGAGCATTTCACTGTCATATAAGCACGACTCTTGTTTTTTTTTTTGGGAAAAGACTCTTGTTATTCTTATATTGGCATATAATAGGGACATTTCCTGATTCCATGATTCATGACAGACTTGTGAACATTTACTCCTAGGAATTTGATCCTATATTGATAAGTTTGAGTGAATCCTCCATGATATGTCATATTCATTATCAGAAAAGTATTGTATCTGATCTCATTATGTTTATAGGTTCATGCAGAATTGATTATTTATCACTTCGGTGAAGGTTTATGTGTATAGATTCTTCTGTTTTGTCTCTGGTTTCTCAAACAAAACAATGTTGCTGTTATCTTTTCCATGATTGCAAAGTATTGATGTTCATTTTCATAACAAATATATGATAGGTTACATTCTTCTTATTCTGTAAGTTTATTTAGTACAAAAGCAATGTGGAACTTTCAATTCAACAATTATGTTCAGAGTCATACAACTAAAATTTGAGGCTTTTTTCCGAAGAATGTGTTCTTCTTTATTTATTTATTTATTTATTGGTTATCCTTTCTTTTTAATGATTTCTGACTCTGCTATTTCGGTAGAGTAGTTGGCATTCATCTGATGGAGGCTCCACTTCTTCATCCTGTAAGTTTCATTGCACAAAGTAAATATTATGGCACCAAATTTACACTATCTGATTGGAAGGTTTCCCTGATGTCGGGCAATTTTGTTACTTCAGATGTCTGAAGGACTTTTCAACTTTGTGATTGGCTGGACATTGATGTTTGCTCCTTTGCTGTTCACTGATCGTAAGAGAGACAGATTCAAGGGTTCTCTGGATGTACTCTGGGGCATGCAAATGTTCTTGACAAACAGTATGTTTCACATAACTCTCTTTGCATGATAAGTCTTTTCGTTACTCCGATCTACATTCACAATCACAACATCTCTAGATAATTATTTGCTTATATTAGAATACAGAGGGATGACTGGGTCCAGTCTCAGACTCTATTGTAATCTTTCAGGGAAGAAAGATAATTGCTGCAAGCATATTGCTTCTCTGAATGGAGTATATTTCTCCATTTTTCCTAAGTTATGTCAACATATTACTAAATTGGTTTGCAATTATCCATGCTTCATATTTTTAAGAAAGCATAGCTCTTTATGTCAATTAGATGACAAGATTGAGTTTCTTCTATGAGATCAAAATTTGAAAAGGTATTAGTGTGTGAAAACAAAGATCTATTTCAGTAGTAGTGATGATTTTTTTTTAAGATTTGGTGATCTTGGGGAATTAAAATAAGGGAGCTATTAATTAAAGGAGGTTATATAATTTTCAAGTATATATGGAAGAGGTCCCGTCATATTATAATCTCAATTATTTATACTTTTTTACGATAAAATTGTTTTTCTAACTAATCTTAACACTTGTTTATGATGCCAGCATTCCTAATCCCATATATGGCTATTCGATTGAATGATGCCGATGATGACACTGTTCCTAGCAAATGTTCACAACTGGGTTCTGTGATGACAAATGGCGCCTCTGTTGTTGGCTTGATTGGTGGGGGTGTATGTCTTCTATCTCTATTATGGGCTTTCTTTGGTAGAACAGATGCAAATTTTGGAGGCATAGCAGAAAGATGGGAATTCTTGGTGGGTTACTTAGGATCAGAAAGGTTGGCATATGCTTTCATATGGGACATAGGTCTCTACATTATTTTCCAGCCATGGTTGATTGGTGATAACCTCCAGAATATCCAAGAAAACAAGGTTGTTTTAGTCAAGTATCTTAGGTACATACCCGTGGTTGGCTTAGTTTCTTATCTTCTTTGCTTGGAGCCAGAAGAGGTGTAAGTGTTTAATTACTATATTTTGCACTGGAAAGGCTGTTCAGCCAAAAATTCTCACTTGAACATTTTGAGATAAAGCTTCTATAATTATAAAAATAAGGTAATACAAACACACTTGTGTGTATCAGATATAAGGTAATACAAATTCACTTGTATGTATCAGTTCCTGGTTGTGGATAATCCATTCTTATGGGTCCCGGAGTAACTGTTGTCTCAAGGTTTCGTATCACTTCATATACCTTTGTTTTCATTGGTTAGAAAATGTATATAGAGTGATACACTTCTTGTGCTCCATTTTAGAAGCCCAAATATTTATCTTACATCCTCATTACTCTTTGTTGAGTTTAATAAGTATTACAATAAATGATTATATAAATAAATGATTATATAATTAGTTTGAGATGAAGTCCATTGTTACTTACTAAGTTACTCATAATTTTAAATGCATTAAGCACTGCTAATCTACTATTTTTATGACAATTTCAATTCTGACAACATGTTGGGATGCTCTACAATATGCTAATTTAAATATGAATGTCATAGCCATTTGATTTCTTAACAGCTAGCACTAGCATCATCACATGCGGATGGGTTAATTTAAAAAAATGATATATCACTACCTTATGTATTATCCATTAAATTTGAAACTAATTCATCTGCTTGCATAAGAAAATAACAGGTCATCAGATTGATGAGTTTCTACATGTCTGTTACACTGACATGTATCTTGAGGCTATTGAAAATTTGAAATGCAGCACGCCTAGAAATAACTTATTTCATGATATCTAAAAAGTGAATAAGGATTCTAGTAAGGAAACTTCTTATTTTTACTTTTAAATGTAAAAGTGTGGAGAAACAAGAGTGAGGAACTTCTTATTTTTACATAAAGTGTGAAATGTCCAATCTCCCCTTTATTTATAAATTTGAAAGTAATGTGTTAATCAATAATTAATATTATTCCCCTTCTCCATCTCATTCTCACCATATAATTTCAGGTATCTCTCAACTAAAAATAAATATAATTGGTTAGTGAAGAGTATAAATAGGCAATTTAGAATTATGTTATGATAAAAAATATTTTAAATTCACTAAACAAAAGTACATTTTTACCCTAAAATCTCTTATCTAGGGGTGGCAATTGGATGAATTTGAATTTGCATTATAATGGATGGATAGAAAATTATCTATCGATCCATATAAATTCATTACATCACATTTTTAAATTATCCAATTCATCCATATCCAATAAATTCTAATTCATCCATTCTACCCATGTATCTATTTTAATGGATTGGATAGATGGATATCCAACCCACTTTTTTTTTTAATTTAACAAAATATTTTTAATAAAGTAATTTGAAAAAAAAAATTCTTTTAAAAATTATTATTTAATAAAGCATTTTTAAAGAACATTTTTAAAAAGTGTTTTTAAAAAAAATTAACTTTAAAATGTGATTTTTAAAAAAAATACCTTTCTTAAAAAACACTTTTAAAAAGTGTTTTTTTAATAAGCAAAAAGGTGAATTTGTGAAGTTTTTTTATAAGCATTTTTATTGCCAAAAATCTCTGATGCAACATAATTGGTAGGAGTGTAAAATTTCGGTTCGGTTTTTGATGCAATTTAGTGACCAAACTGAACACAAAAATATGGTTTGGTTCTACTCGATTAACCGCAAATTTTATTTATGAACCGAACCGATCATTAATGATTCGGTTTAGTTTCGCGGTTTTTCAACTTTTTAAAAAAATCCTTTAAGAAATAGTTGAACAAAATTTACAAAGTATAAAGTCAATTAAATGAATACTAAACATATCAATAATAAAAATATTTAATACTCTTTCTAGTAAAACAATAATAATTCAACATCTCAACGCACTACAAACTTGAAATTTTAGTCCATAAAATCTTTTACAATATCCAACAAAATTTAAAAATGACAAACTTGATATCAATTCTTTAGTCCAAGAGTAACATCTAATACTCCACATAATTAGTAATGTCCTCAAATTCTTTCTTTATTTTATTTTAGTTCATTAATTTCTTTATTTAATTATTTTCATTAGTGATTAGTAACAAAATGTATAATAGTTATTTAGTTTTCTTTCTATCTTCTTAATGGATAATAGAGATATAGATATATTTAGGTTTGTTTACTAAATTATTTTTTTATATTTGTCTCTTATTTATAGCCAACATGTATTAATAATCATAAATTCTTAATCATGTTTTATCTCCTAACTTTAAAGTTTAACCACCCCAAATATAAAATAAAATTATTTTTTAATATGTAGTTCGGTTCTAACGCTTCCAAAATTTACAAAATCATGAACCAAATTGAACTTAAATGATTCCAAATAAAAAAAAACTGAACCGAACTACGGAACTGAACGAAATCACATTTTATGGTCTGGTTTCACAGTTTAAACCGGAACCACTTACACCCCTAATAATTGGGACTTCCACAAGTTGTATGCAACAATCCATTATGTGAAATATTTTATTTTGTTATTATATTATCACATTAGTCAATAACCAAAATGATATATTTATACTTTGCATTAAGATATTGGGGTAAAACACTAAGACCGAAATCATTTATACTTTTTTTATAATCACTTTTTAAAATTACAATTGCAATTTTCAACTTTTGTAATGTGTGAGAAATATACTTAGAAATGTGAGAGAAATTTTTTATATTAATATTGAATTAATTGGATAGATTGGGTATTCATCCAAATAGATATACTCACGAATATCCATTGGATATAACATTATCCATTGGATCACATCCATTTAAATTCATTAATTTTAACAGATAGATTTGAAGATTATGGATTATGAATAATTTTGTCATCTACCCTTATCTGACCACACCGTGCAAATATTTTCGGCCGAATTTATTTTTTAAGAAATGATGGATATGATTTTATTACAAGCTTAATGAAAGGAAAATAAAAGGAGAGAAAAAGAAAATAATGGAAAAGTAAAAGTTAGTTCAACAAACTCACGTGTCCAAAACCGTAGACTCGTTGGAAGTTAGAAATGCAAAAACCAGTTTTCCGAACTTGAGCTGCTTCGTCTTCTTGATATTCTGTTAGGGTTTCCTTTTCCATTTTCCTTTATATTTTTTCTCCACTCTCACTACTTACCATTCTTATATCACCATAACCGAAGAAACACGTTAAATTTCTTTAACTGCTATTTCACTTCACTCATACAAATTCCTCAGAAGATCGCAATTTCCCCGTAGTTTCGTTTCCGCAACTCGCGAAATCGCAAGGTATCCATAGTTTCGTGCGATAAAGTACGATTAGTTTGTTTGTCTGCTTTTTGATTTGAACGCTAGGGTTTTTTACTTTCGTTGAAAATTTTTGACTTGCTATTTTTGCAAAGTTTTCGCTCTTTTTTCGTTATCAAATTTCGAAGAGCTTTTGAAATGTTTTAGATAAGTTTTCTATCTTTTCGTTTATCTCTTGAATTGATTGTATATGCATTTATTGTATTAAAGGGGAATAAATTGAACTCAGAGCAAAGAAATTTTTATGGAACTGATTAATTTCGTATGCATTAAATGTAAAAATAATAGTATATACTGGTTTGGGTGTCATTTGTGTTCTGAACTTATGGTTATATTTGAGGTATGTATTACTTACCATGGTTTAAATTGTGGCTGTGATGTGTTTACTGCAATTGTATCTCAAATCGTGCTCTGCTTACTTAGCTTTTAACAATTTGATGTAATTGATTCTGACAGAAACATTGGAAACAAAACGAAATGTCTATGCCTGATGAAACACTATATCCGATTGCTGTGCTTATAGACGAGCTGAAAAATGATGATATCCAGCTACGGCTGAACTCAATTCGCAAGCTATCAACAATTGCACGTGCTCTTGGGGAAGAAAGAACCAGGAGGGAATTAATTCCATTTTTGAGTGAGAATAATGATGAGGATGATGAGGTACTTCTTGCGATGGCGGAAGAGTTGGGAGTATTCGTTCCACATGTTGGGGGTGTGGATCATGCCCACGTGTTGCTCCCACCTTTGGAGACATTTTGCACTGTTGAGGAAACCTCTGTGAGAGATAAAGCTGTGGAATCACTATGTAAAATTGGATCTCAAATGAGGGAGAGTGGTTTGGTTGAGTATTTCATCCCTTTAGTGAAGGTTTGATTACTTTGCTTCATCAATATAAATGTTTTTATCAGTACCTTATGTTGAACACCATTTTGAATGTTAGTACCTAAATTATTTCCTTGCTTGTGCATGGTTGTTGTGGTTCTGAACTTCAAATTATCACATTCATTTTCTTTTCCCGCAATTGTACTATTTTCTGTTATTATAACTTATAAGAGCATCCCCATCTATGAACCATGCGTTTGTCCTTAAGTGGACCCCACTGCATCCATTAAATTAACAAAATCTCTCAAAAACACACCATCCATGAACAACAACCTTTATCCATAAATGGACCCACAACCTACCCCACGGTTCGAATTTAGCTTCTTTTGCTGCTTTTTCATCTGTTTTTCTGCCATGGGCAAGTTTGGAGAAATAAACTGGTTGGTTTATACAGACAGAGTCCAACCGTGGACAACACATGGTTTGTCTATGGCTTGTTATGGACGGGGTTACAAACCCCACTGAGGATGCTCAAAGCAACTTGGTAGTCTTCTTATGTAACAAGGAAGTGGTTGATTAATGGATCTAGGATACTTGAACACTGTTGATACCTTGTAGCACATGCAATATTGTTACGTTATTTAACAACACTCTGTTTACATGGATCTTAGAGCATATTCCTCATGTATGACATGTCATGCATGTCCTGCTTTTACCGGTTGAACATCCTGCCCAATACATGCTTTTGATTTTGTTTCAGAGGTTGGCTGTGGGTGAATGGTTTACTGCCCGAGTCTCTGCATGTGGCCTATTTCATATTCCATACCAAAGTGCACCAGAAATTTTGAGGACAGAGTTGAGGTCAATATACAGCCAGTTGTGTCGAGATGACATGCCAATGGTTAGAAGGTCTGCTTCGTCAAACATCGGGAAGGTTGCTGAAGCTGTTGAATATGGTCATTTGATGGCTGACATCATGCCAATTTTTGAGGATCTTACTAAGGATGGTAGTTGAATGCATTATTTTCGTTCTTTCTAGATGGTTTAAGGGTTTGCCAATTGTAGATTCCATTATTTTTCCCCTTATGGAACTGGTTTATGTAATTTGAGTTTTTATGTTGGTTCAGATCAAGATTCTGTTAGATTGTTGGTTGTGGAGAGTTGTGCTGCTCTTGGCAAGCTGTTGCAGCCACAAGACTGTATTGCACATATACTTCCACTTATTGTTAACTTCTCACAGGTGCAGTTTTCGGGGTGGGATAAAATTATAATAATTTATAATTGTTTTTTCTTGCTTGTACTTATATTATTTGTATATATGTATGTACATGGCATATCCTTGTGTATTCTAAGAAGGTAATAGGAGCAAATCTTAACATTACAAGCATACATGGATGATAAAGATTAAAAACTACTTAAGGGTCAAATGGCCACTTAAAAAGTCACTTAGTTTTATCTTCTAATCTTAACTATTTGAGTAAGATCTGATGGTCATGATGTGCTCCTCCCACCTCTCACAATAACAAGGTGTTTTCACTTTATGATCACACACACATATATATGAATGTATTTAACCTTATTTCCTTCTTGTTTACTTTAAACTTCCAAACCCGTGAAAGGAAAATCACCATTTAACCTGCCCAATCTTTTCCCTTCCCCTTCGTTTTCCTTTGAATCTTTTCTTCCCTTTTCCTCCCATCTCTCAAATACACCCGTACTTAATTGTGATCCCTTCATTCATGTATCTGTTGAATGTTGTGCCAACCACAGCAACTAATTTATTTTTTTATTTGATGTGATTTGTTTTAATCCTGAATAGGATAAGTCTTGGCGTGTGCGTTACATGGTTGCAAATCAATTGTATGAGCTCTGCGAAGCTGTAGGCCCTGAATATACCAGGTATTATTTTTTTGCTGAATATTGAACATGATGAATGTCTTTATATACTATATTGTGTTAGTATTGATTACCTCTTATTTTTACTTAGGCCCAGAGCCGAAGTCCTAGCATTATATCTGTTTATGTTTCTTATGATTATCTCATTAAAATTGTTTGTGAAGAACTGAATTGGTCCCTGCTTATGTACGGTTGCTTCGAGACAATGAAGCAGAAGTAAGAATCGCAGCTGCTGGGAAGGTGACCAAGTTTTGCCGGATCTTAAATCCAGACCTTGCAATACAGCATATTCTTCCTTGTGTGAAAGTGAGTCTTTTTGTTTTGGACATGATGCAATTTATGCAATTCATCATACAACTAGATCTTACAGAGGTTTGTATACGTCATAACAATTTTTGCAGGAATTGTCATCGGATTCTTCACAGCATGTTCGCTCTGCTTTGGCTTCAGTAATAATGGGAATGGCTCCAGTGTTAGGAAAGGTACAAGTGTCAAATAGCATTTTTTTTCAGTTATGGTGGTCAATACAAGAATCGTCGTTATCCATATCATGCATGGTTAAATGTATTTTGAGTGTCCTTCAAATTATCTAATTTAACTCTGAAAAAATTGAAGTTCATTTGCTTTTCAATTTCACCTTTTTAAACTGAGATGAAGACATCATTCAGTGCTATGCTGCTATATGTAGCAAAACATTCTTCACATCTTTACATATGAATCACCGGATTGTGGTGTATATGTCATCAAAACTGATAACAGCAGTGTACTGAAGTGTGTGTGTGTACAAACAAAATACCGAATTGTGCCCTTTGCAAAAATTGCAAGTGACTTGGGAGATATGTCATGCCATGGAATTGATTGACTTATGCAGTAGTTAACCAGATACACCCTTTAAAATTCTCAACTCCATGTCCCTCAGCCTGTATTAAAGGGAAGGGAGACTCTTACTTCCAAATGTAGGTTTAGTGTGACACTGCATATTTCTATGCCTCCGACATTGGCAAAAAATGTAAACCATGGTGATGAAAGCCTCTGTGAACATTATCAATGTTTCACATGTCATTCTGTGTTCCGCATATCGTTCCCTTTTTTAAAAATAAATTTTATGGGCAATCTGCCTATTTTTATGCTTGTATGGTTGGTTTATGGTATTTGACTTCTGTCTTTTGCTGGTATGAAGAGTTTAATATAGAGTGTACTTCACCGTAATAGTTCTAATTCTGCAATTAATGCTGTGGATTGTTGTTTAACCATTTTTGTCCACACTTTCCAAGAAACTACTGCCAATTCTTTGCTTTCTTTATTGCAGGATGCAACAATTGAGCAACTTCTTCCTGTTTTCCTATCCCTTTTGAAGGATGAATTTCCTGATGTCCGCCTAAATATCATAAGCAAGCTTGATCAAGTGAATCAGGTTTATAAAGTTCTGTAGTGGTTTTTATTATTTTCTCCTTTGTTGCTTTAGCAACCTGTTTTCTTTACCTCGTGTGCTTACTAATTCCAGTGAATAGAGCTTATGGCCTTGTTCCTACATGCCACCATCTACTCACTGACGAACAAATGAAAAAACATATAAAGAAATCAAACTATTCAAAATCATGTTGATTAAGTTATTCTTGCAGGTTATTGGAATCGATTTGTTGTCTCAATCTTTGTTACCAGCTATTGTTGAGCTTGCTGAGGATAGGCATTGGAGGGTTCGGCTTGCAATAATAGAGTATATACCCTTGCTGGCAAGTCAATTAGGGGTTGGATTTTTCGATGACAAGCTTGGTGCTCTTTGCATGCAGTGGTTACAGGACAAGGTTCGGGGTGCTCCACTTCCTTGCTAGTTTGAGCATATTTTGGGGAGCCACTTTGCAAATGACTGCTGTTAACCTTATTGTTTGTTGCAGGTTCATTCAGTCCGAGAGGCAGCTGCTAACAACTTGAAGCGCCTTGCAGAAGAATTTGGTCCCGAGTGGGCTGTGCACCATATAATTCCTCAGGTTCTTCTGTTGACTTGGGCTATTATTTTTGCATAGTATACCATATATCTGAATGTCTGTTTGTGTGGTTGTCTTCACTCTTTATCGTCTAATTTGAACTTTGTACGCAGTTTGTAATTTGATTTGAATATGTTTCCTTGTTACATTATGATGAAATTTTAGAAAATTACATAAACCAAATTATAGATGAAGAATCTCAAGCTGTATCTGGATAGAATGTTGCTTGTGACTGAACTATGACTTACATAGAAGCTGATAGATCTTGAAAGCGCAGTTTTTTCTATTTATTAGTTTGATAGGAAAGTTGTATCTGTTTCTGGAAAAAGATGGCACAATCACAACCTAAGATGGTTTGGACATGTGATAAGACCAATAGAAGCCCTAGTTAGAGGAGTTCCTCGGATGGAGGATATCCCCATAATTTGAGGGCGAGAGAACACTGTCTAGGTGAATCCGTCGTGATGGTTGTTGACCTAAATGTCGGCCTATGAAGGAGTTGTTGTTTGATTGAATGTAACGGTGTTTTTGCTCCATGTAACCAAATCCATGGTTATCTCAAACATGATTAATACTTGCAATTGTACTCTCAATTGGAAGCAGTGATGGGGACACCTTGCTTGTCTAGTCAAGATTGAGATTTAAGAATTAAGAAGCTTGCACTCATATTTAGCTAATTTCAGTTTTAAGCTTACCAGATAATGGAATTATATGTTGATACTTGATACTGGTGTTTTAAATTGTGGACGTGATTGCGGTCACAGTCACTACAATGCGAAGTGGATTGCAGGCATTGTGATTCAGATTTTTTATAATTAAAGAACGTTTTGAGTTTGATGTGGCACATATATTTGCTTTGGATCTGTTGTACTATACTTTTTTATTTTTCTCAGTATGAGCATTTATGGAACAGGTTTTGGAAAAGATTAACAGTCCTCACTATTTGTATCGGATGACTGTTCTTAATGCTATCTCGTTGATTGCCCCTGTAATGGGCTCTGAAATCACTTGTTCAAAATTGTTGCCTGTTGTTGTTGCTTCAGCAAAAGACAGGTATTCTTTTTAATTTTTGAAGTTTGGTTATGCTTGTGCAATACAGGGTAAGGTTTAGTATAATTAGCTTCCTAACCGCTGCCTTTTTGTTCCCATATAGAGTGCCCAACATTAAATTCAATGTGGCGAAGGTTTTAGAGTCCATCTTCCACCTAGTTGATCATCCTGTAAGCAACTCATACTTGTATTGTTTTTGTCATCTCTTGTTCCTATTGCTTACTTTCTATCACTCTTGTTCTGTAAAAATCATTTTCATTCAGATTGTGGAAAATACAATCCGTCCGTGCCTGGTTGAACTGAGTGAGGATCCTGATGTTGATGTAAGATATTTTTCCAATCAAGCACTTCAGGCAATTGATCATGTCATGATGTCTGTAGACAGGGATCTGTAACACCAATTTAGGCTGAAGATTTTTGCAGAGATGTTAATATTTCTACTTATCAGAGTACTTGTATTTTTGTAATAGGGAAATGGATTTTTGTGAGTGACATCTTAATCCAGACGATAAACGTGATTTTGTTCCCATTGTAAACTAGTTTCTGGACATGTATTTTGATCGTGTAATGTCAACGTAGAGATATTGAAGAGAATATGGGTGGTGCATGGTTTGATGGTTATGCACCAAGAGTTGGTTGAGATGGTGTTCATATCGAACTACAAAAAAGAGAGAAGTAAACATGGATGGGGTTATATAAGAGAACAAGTAAACACCGAACATAAATGAGAAACGGATACGATATTCTAAAAATCATAGGATAAAGACATAAAGACTTTGTAATCTAGCATTAGTCAGAGGGAAAAAAATATATATTATGATAGTATAAGAATTTTATACTTTATAAATCATTCATTTTCAATTATCAATGCTTATTTAGGAAAAGTAATATAAATAAATAATTTTGTACACTAACAATACAGAGATATTACATTCAATAAAATCATAATTTAAAAAAAAAAAGCTTATTGACCAAGCACAAGATCATGAGGTGGATGAAGTGACACATCTAATTTTATCATCATACAATCATAATTAATATTAAATGTTAGCTACTAATTATATCCTAATAGATTACTTCTTTTTTTGATTTATTATACAAAACATAAAATATTGTTTTTTTTCTCCCTTGTTTTCTTCTCACAATCAGAATGTCACTATTCATTTGCACTTTGCATACAAGATAATGGTAACGGGGAACATACTGGGATGTGATATTTAAAGGAAAAGATTAGTCGGTGATAAGGTGTAAAGCTAATTTATTCATGGGTAATGGAACATGTATGATTGAACTGCGTAGGCTATGAAGAAAACTAATTAGGTTGGCATTGCATATGGTGTGGAATTTGGGGTTTTAGGTAATAGATTATTTATAAAGAAATTAAAATGGGGAAAATCAATTCAAAATATCAAAGTTATGAAGTGAAGATGAAGCTGAGAAGTGCAACTGGGTAACTATGTCCAGGTCTATAACACAAAAGGTGACCATCTGTTGGTATTTCTATCAAGTGTTGTTTCTGCTTCAACAACGGAGGAGAAAACATTGGGTTGAACATATGTCACATTTTTATTCTGGTTAAGGAGAGAAGTAATCTTCTACTAATTAACAGTATATACTTTATGCCCTTTATTATATGGTCTATTAAGATAATCTAAAAAAATTAGTTAAATTTATTTTATATTTAGACGTGAAATTTTTAAAATATTGTTTAAAGCTTTATTTTGTTTAACGGAAATCGTTATCCTTTCCGCACAAAATTCTTATTCTGATTTTATTTTATTTCTTAACTAAATTGTTGTAAAAGTAGCTTTCTCCAAATTTATAGTTTGTAAAGAACATGAATGATCTTAGCACTTTAATTATTATTTTGATATTCATCTAAATACACTTAAATATAATCAAATACTTTATGTACCCAAAAAAATATAACCAAATACTTTAAAAATTCTTTTGATAAAAAACAACCAAATGCAATGCTATCCTCTGGGCATTCAATTCATATTCATATTCATCTTCTTTGACCCCTCATCAATTATTTTCCAATGGAAATATAGGGTTATTTTTTGGGTACATCAATATAGGGTTATTTTTTGGGTACATCAATATAGGGTTATTTAATACAATAGTTAACATACAATGTATCTGACTCCGTGTACTACTTAATTGACCCACCTTAAATCTATCTATGTAGTAACATTACTTTTTTTCCTTACTAATTAAAATAAAATATATGAAAGAATTACCAATATATATATAAAATATATGAAATAAGAAATTGTAGAGGTGAGAATGATGACAATTACCCATATATATATGAATCATTTATTTCTAAACATGAATTCTTTCATATATTATCTTGAAGCACACAAATTTTGAACATTGCAATGCTCCCAAGCTTCAATATTTGGAAACAGAAGGAATGATAACATTTGAAATTATTGCATTTTTAAATATTGAATTTTTGTGTGTAAATAATCAAAAAATAATTGGTTCCTTTCAAAATTTTAAATTTTACTACAGAAAAAAACTACAATAATTACACTAAAGAGTCATCACTGTTTTCTTATTAGTGATTAACTATTTTTAATTGATTATTTTTCAAATCTATTAATGAAAATGTATAGCAAATAGTGACTGTTAAAAAAAATTGAATAGCAAATAATGCACAATCTCTAATTGCATTTTAAAATAATATATAGAAGAAAAGATATAATCCAGACCATATTTCAAATAATTTCATAGATATTATTAAATAAACGCCGAATAAAAATATTTTATTCAATAAAATTTTAAAACTCATGCATTAAATCTGGTCATAATAGTTTTATATATTTTTCAGTGTTGCAACTTTAAATCCCCATACACATATTTACTTAAAAAAAATAATAAAACCCACAGACTTGACTAAAATCAATACAAAATATTACAATATAAGTTTTGACCATTTTAAAGTTATTTATATTACATGAGTGGTGATCCACCACCAATTTGACTCGTAATTAATGTCTAGCCACTACGTAAAGCACAACCAATGTAATGCTACCCTTTATGATAGATACATTTGATTTGGATCAAACATTTAATAATTGCATCACAAAATAAAAAGTAACATATCTAGAAACTTACGAAAGCCAACAAATTCTTCCAATTTGGACACTTATGATTAGATTAAATTTACATTTCCTTCAATTCAAAACATTGACCATAAATTAAGTTACATTTCTCCTTTTTCTTATGTGATTCTTTTATCTTATATAAATATGAATCTCAAGAACCATTTTTGTTCACAAGCTCGATTAGCCTTTGAAAATCATTATGGATACACAATATGATGATGATAGTTTTTATGCTGAGATTAGGAAGCAGATTCTGCTATTAACATCTGAAGATAATGAAGAAATATTAGAAAGAAAAAGTACTGGGGTGTTCATTCCACAACCTATTACATATAGGAGAAATCATAAATCATCTTTAAGATATTTAGGCTCATTTAAAAATGAAAATTATAGATTACCACCTCATTGGTTTGTCAAGTTGTGGAAAAATGAGAATGAGAAAGGTACTGGGGTGTTCATTCCACAAGCTGTCACATGTAGGACAAATCTCTGACCAGGTATTTATTTTAGAACAAGGATCCTCTCTATTAGTAAATGCACGTTTTTTCTTTTGTTTGTAATGACAAAAATATAATTTTATTGTAATCAAATAGATAAATATGTGATCTGAAAGTTGCATTTCCCTTTTTTTGTTGCATGTTTCATTAGTTTTAGAAAGGGTGATAGTGTTGGAAAAAATTGAATCTTTTTGCTTATGAGTGCATTTTTTAATTTTGTTCAGGAACAAAGAATATCAGGAGTCAGATATATAGTGCAGTGGTGGAGAATTGAAGAATATGCACTCTTGAAGTTTGTGTTCAGTGCAAGATGAAGATTGCTATGATTTGCAGCTTGTTAATAATAATAAAACTTATATGATCCATTTAGAGCATGTAATAATATTACAAGAATATCAAAGGGGGAAGCAAGTGTAAAATATCACTTTCAAATGATAAAATAAAAATAAAATGAGTTAAGAACAGAATGAATTTGTTTGATGCAAATTTTTACACTATTAGCATTGAGATTCTAAAAAAATAGTAATGTTCTAACTAGTATTGGCAATTAGGGTTCTTCTGTTGATGACCACACGATGTCCACTTAAATTAGGGTGGATATGAGCATATCAAATATCATGTATTGTCCGCTCTAAACATTAATAGAGCGGGCTTGTGGGTCACCATAAATTAAAAAAAAAAACTAAAATGATCTAGTATCTGGTTAATGTAATTCTTAACTCTTTCTAGATCATTATGAAACTACATGTTATCTATATCATTGTGCAATCTAATTCTCAACACTTTCAAAATCTTTAGACATTGTAGAAGAATATTGTGTTTTAATCAACTAAATATATCTTTAAACAAATTGCCTGTAATCCATAACCATCACAATTACTATTGTAGACTTATTTTCTCAATCTAAATGTCAAATACAAAAAAATAGATATAATAAGAACAAAAGTTAAGTATTATCAACTCATTATTAAATGACCATACTCTTATCAATAACATTAGATTCTCATTGCTCCTTATCTTAGTCAATTACCACTAGCCTTGAATGTCAATCACTATCATTATCATCATTTACATATAACCATTCCAAAAAAAACAATTAAATGCACATGTAAATTATGATTCAACATAATTCAGATGTTAAGGGAATCCCAATCTGAATTTGAAAATGATAAGGAGGAGTATAAGGAAGAGTTAGATGAGTCAAAGTTTAACTATGGTTTGTGATTATACTGTATAAATTAAATTTATTATGTTCATCTCTTTGGTTTGTTATACTTAGAAAGTTAGAATATTTAAAAGGGTGTAATTTGGAATAAAGAAGTAGATGTCAATCAAACCAAATTTCTCAATATGTATTTAGTATCTCTTATTTTGGAAGAATTATTATTTTTTAATGATGCTCATGGGCCACTCTCCATGCCCGTTTGAAATGCTCGTGGACAAAAAGGGCATGTTGAGCGAGTATTTTAGGACATATGACACATTTTTCATGTCCTGCATGCCCAAATCGTATAGGCGAACGGGCCAACCCATGAGTTTGACCCAATTGCCAATAATAGTCCTAACTATTACGGTGACCATTATGAAAACCACTATATTTTGTGGTTTTTTTGTTGTTTCCCACAGGTATCCTCACACTTGAGGCAATCCTGTCCGAGCCGGGAACATCCACATGTATATGAGGCTAACTCTCCCAGCAGATATTTTTTCCATCCAAGGACTCGAACCCCAAACTTTGCTTGAGGAAAATCAAGCATGTACCACTTGAACTAACACTCGTTAGTACTATTTTGTGGTTTTAACTTATAAGTAAATATTATAGTCTCGCTTGACTCTAAATATTAGCTGACCCTAAATTTGGAAGCTAAACCAACCTCAAATATCAATCAAACCATGTTTTGAAAGGACCAGATCTCATACTCATTAAAAATAATACATACCCTTTTAGATAAAGTCGATTACTTATTATTATAATTTAGAGAAATCAATGAGACTTTGAATCAAATAAAGTAAATACTATATACACAATTGAATAGACACAATGATGACCGATCATAGGATGAGTCAAGTTATGCTCATACTCTAAATATTGATCCATTCTAATTTTTGTATTGTCCACAACATCAATTTACAACAATGGATTTTGAAATATAACCTCACCATATGGTTAATAATAAAGTCATGTTTTGTTGCAAAACAATTTGATTGTTAGTGAAAGGGTGACAATGATATGCATCAATACCTATCAACCTCAAATTTTTTATGCAACCCTCACAAAATTACCACTTGAACGTGCCAAATAATATTACACAATTTTCCAATAGTTTCAAACTTGTACATATAAAGATTCAGGCCATCATCTATACTCTAGAGAAAATTAGATCATCAGCTACCAGGAACAAGGTTTCTTCTCAGTATGGCCGAAATTTTATGTACCACGCTCTATATTTGAGGGTCGCAGCAACTCATCACAGAGTTCCTATTATAACAGAAATAACCAATTAGTTTGGAGAGAACATAGAGAGTCCTACAGTATGATGCACTATAGGTTGATAGATATATCAATGTCAATCCCTACTCGCTAGGGCGTGCTAACCATAATGAACTAAGCGCTCTTAGTCTCGAAATGAAATCATTTATAACAATGAGCGCCCGAGCAGCTTGTCGTGTAGTCAGAATTCGTTGCAGCTGTTGCAGAGTTTCTTGCTTCAAGAGATCAGCCTAGGAAAATAAAGTATACTCAGATAACAATGCATATAAATGATGTATGTTTTTTGATACATAGCACACACTAGCATTTCTTCATTCTTTTCATTTTCACTATTCCCAATCGCACTCATAGTTGAATGATAACAATGAAGAGTATAATACAGGTTAAATAAATTTAGTTCCTAGAATATAGAATCTCTTACCTGATGAAGGAAACTTTCTACTTTGCCAAGCTTGCTCATCGCAATTGCCATTTGGCCCATATAATCAGCAACGTTTCCTGTACCAGTGGGTCCTAGTGAGCTGCAAGAAAGTGTCTCTATAAGAGACTGTTGTAATGCTTCCATGCCTTGAGATAAAGCATCCTCGGCCTGTTGCGAAGAGTGCAGCAGATTATCAATGCCCACCGACTGCTGTTCTGTTAACGGCTCAAGGTGGTTCTTAACTATCTGAATCTCAAAAGACGCATGAAGATATGACTCATCAGATTATTCTTGCGAGGTTACTTGCAAAATAAATAATGAGCTTGTCAATTACCTTAAGAAGTTCGGAGGAACGGAATCCACCAAGCCACATAAACCATCTTTCTGCAGGTGTCTTCCACATCCCACTAAGCATGTGGAATACATCAGCCTTCGCTCCGATACTCTTTAACCTAAATAATTCATCATAATGTGCCATGACACCATCAACAAGTAGATGTAAATCATTGTCACCGATTTGAGAATTTATAGCTGATCTTAGGTCATTGAGAAATCGTTGATGCTCATCAACCCATCGGGCATACTCCATGTCAAATGCTAAGGCACCTAGACATTCAATAAATATCATTAGTCACAATCTCATGCTACAAGCTAAATCTCAACAGATCTTTAGCAAATCAATAAGAACAATATTTATCATTCTGGCCAGAGATGGTAACAATATTTATCCAACATTAATACACTTCTAAAGTTATTCACATAGGAATACAAGATGGTAACAAAACCAAAAAAACATTCCAAAACATCCAGTTTAATAACAGAAATATTTATAATCATGATCTGCAAATGTTAAATGATATACTATATCAGTATCATCAGTACACATTGCCAAAAAAAGAAAATCATACATAAACTAAAGATGTTACAGGAAGCGTGACATCAAGGTCATATGAATTTCTATTAATGCAAATATATTGTTTCCATAATTGCATGTGGGATGAAGTACTGATATATTTGGCTGTTTCAACAGTTCAAAAGAATTGAAAGAACTATTTAGTGCATTAATATATAACCATTATAAGCATCATTTTTCTTCTGCTGAAAGGAAATAATGCTCAAGAAATCGCCTCTTTTGAATTACCATTTCCAACAGCCGAATGAGAATTATCCCCACGAGTTGCAATAAATATCCCCTGCATCGAAAGAGAAACCAATAAAGATAACAAAATCAAATTGTCCACAAATATCTAATCAAAATCATTAACTTAATAAACCTGCTGACGTGCTCGTTGAAGCTCTAGCTCTAATTGTGCAAGCTTTACTCGACTGTTCTCCAATTGTTGTACATATGCCTATTGGAAAACCAAAATCTATCAATGATTCAAACTTGTTCCACTTAAAATCCTGAGAATGTTACGCAGCCCTGACACAAATGAGGATATACCAAATAATAGACTATGCCAAGTAAGTCCATATATAGTTATGCTAAAGCAGTAATAACCTTGAATCAGTTGTATGTATTCCATGTTAAAAACTCGAGATCAAATGAAGTTGATGTTAAATAAAACTAATCTTGCACCACTCTATCATAGTTTTTCATCAAGGTGTATATCTTACAACCAACCAATGATTTTACAAAACTGTTTATCTACATCAAAGACAAGATAAAAATATGAATGGAAAGCGGTACCAATTGTGTTAACAACACCAAAGGATCTCATTAATAAAAATATCCCGAATATCTAAGTATAAAGAATCTTTATATCAAAAAATCGATCATTTATGATATCCAGCTTCAACCTTGGTAGAAATTACCTTTTTCCTTAACCGACTCTTCCTTGCAGCCTCACGATTCTGAGCCAACCTACGAAGAGTCTAGAAAAAAGGGATAAAACATCAGTAATGGAACAAAGATATGAGTAGCTACAAGCTTTTGAACCAAATTGTAGTAGCAAACAACCTTATGATCTTCAGGTTTGGCCTTTGTCTGATCTTTGGATTCCACAACTATAAGTGACCCATGCTGAGCTCTATTGCACTAATACAAGGTTTAGAAAATACTGAGAACACATCCAAACTCTCTCAGACATTGAAAAGATACCCCCTCTATTGTTAAAAACTTAACCATGGTTAAACAAAAAGGCACTTCTAAAATTCTACTCATGGTAACATTATTCAAAACATTAAAAGTTAAAGCAAATCTCTCATGCAACAAAGCATAAATTCAGTTTATATGCCAAAAAATGCAAGTTGAGAATCATGCTGGATAAAAAGGTACCCACTTGGTTTTTATCATCAGTGTCAATATCAGTTGAAGTATCATCAGTGTGTTGGCTATTATCTGCTATGCCAGAATCACTCCATTTCTCAACAGGACCATTTCCTAAAGGCAAAGCTGCCATGGCAATTTCCTTCTGGTGCATGTCCATGCACCCTCCCCCAGTTGAAACAATCTCAGCAGGACCCAGATTCTATACAAACACAACATCAAACCCAATTAAGTTCAACCACTTATATTCTCATAAAACAAAACTTATCTTCT
The DNA here is from genome assembly GCF_001865875.1 of Lupinus angustifolius. Taxonomy (NCBI): domain Eukaryota; kingdom Viridiplantae; phylum Streptophyta; class Magnoliopsida; order Fabales; family Fabaceae; genus Lupinus; species Lupinus angustifolius. The sequence goes on along the minus strand of NC_032017.1, from coordinate 15,659,289 downwards.
ATGTAAACAAGAGATAGAGTAGATGCGAAACCGTGTGCCTTGTTCCATACTGCATGTTACTACCACCAATAGCTACATTGCTAGATTTTACACTAAATGTTGAGCCTGCAAAGAGTTCAAAATTCATAAGACCTTTAACATATGTGTGAGTTCGTGTGAATATATAAACACACACACACATATATACATATATATATATATAGAGAGAGAGAGAGAGATACTTGAACTTAAATCAACAGCATCTTCATGTTGAAACACAGAAGTAGAATGTTGAAGGTCTCCAAGATCAGAGAAACGTGGTGGATTTCTGTTAGTGTCATCTCCCCTGTTTCAAAACAGAGGAAAACAAATATACCAAGTTTTAGCACAACAATTTTCTGATACCATAGAAAACCATAACTCTGCTGCATATATGAACCATTTATAACAACCCTTTAAGAAAATAAACAAAAAAGAAACAAATGTTGACAAAGAGAAACTATGTATATACCTAAGCAAAAAAGAAGAGTGGCAATAAAGTTGAGAAGTTGCTTGAACTGTCTTGAAGCTTTGCATATTTCTCATCTAACTAAACAAACTAGTTTTACCAATACATAGAAACCTTGTAGATTGTTTCTTCTCTATGAAAGTATCATGATGATGAAGTTTTAACTCTTGTGTTGAAAAATGTAAAGGAAACTGATTATGGAAAGAAAGACATGTGAGAAGCTAAGGAAAATCTTGATGTAACTTAAAGAAGAGGGAACCTGGATCAGCTGCACCCAATATTTGGCTACAGTTGCTGCAGTCAATGATCCAATGGTTCACAATTTTTGACATATTATTTTTAGTTATTTTTGCTAAAGAAAAAACGATATATTCACCAATGTGACCGAACAATGTATCATATTTTTACACTTGTGTTGTATCATTCTCATTTATATTTTATCATCAATAACTTATAAATAAAAGTTATATAGATAAACAACAGAAAATATATTGGTTGTGTATAAATTTTTACACTTTAATGCATAGATATTATACTCTTTGCTAAAATAGTGTTAATTTGACTTAATGGTAAGTTTATTTTTAAGTGACCAATAAATCTCCTATTTACTGAAATATTTTCTTTCACTTTTGATACTAAGAGCAACTAAGGTGGTGAAAAAATATTTGAGAAGAAGCATAGGAGAATAACTGTTTTTGTGCTTATTTTATAATAGTGAACAAAATATGCATTGTTCTTATTGTTGAGATAACATTAAAAATGAGAAAAAATGTTAGAAGAGAGAGAAGAAATCAATATTAAATAAAAGTGAAAAAGAATATAAATATGTGGTAAGTTTGTGAGGTCAATTTAAGAATGGAAATAAAGTTGCACTACTGGATATTATTTTAACTTGAATTACTTAATTGTTAGAATGTATAAATAAATATAAAATAATCAATGAAAAGAATAAAAGATAGGTTGCACTATTATGGATGCTCTAAGGCATTCATCTAACTCTCATACTCACTAAGCAGGAGTTTTGTGATAATTTTTTATCTCGAACAAAAGTAAATAACTATAAATATATAAGGGTTGGGATTTGATGTATTCAGTGCAGTCGACTGCAGCAGATTCAGACCCAAGAAGAGGATAGCGTATTAGTACTCATTTTTTATTTACTATTTTATGAAAGTACTAAAGCTATTTATTATTGCAATCTGACTTGGGATTTTAGTTTTCCAACACCTCAGTCACAGTCACACACTGTTCAATAACCTTCTCAATTTCTTTCCTTTTTCCTTTTGGATTTTTTTCTTCACCTACGTTGTGCTCTTTTTATTCTTACACCTATCCTATACCTACATTATTGTTTCCATGCAATAAAAAAACATACTTTGTAAATAAAAGTATTGGGTTACTAGTAAGAAGAACTATAGCCACTTAAAAAAGTAGTACTAGACTATAGAAATGCTAAAAGATTTTACTGAAAGTAAACAGAGTCATCAAATTAGTACTGTTAGGAAAAGAGGAACATATATGATGTTCCTGAAATGCATCTTTTTGGACTTTGGTTTTAGACTTTGTATTCTTTATTTGGTTAGGTAGAGAAAGATAAGAAAGAAGTTGAGGGCTAAGAAGTTAAATTTTAACCTCATTTGGTTGAGAAGAAAAAGAAATTCTTTCTTACTTAACATGGAGATAAGGTAGTGTGAAAAGAGTTAAATAATTTGAAAAGATAAATATAACATTAAAACTCATTTATTATACTTTTAGATTCTCTTTTTTTAATGTTATTTTCGTATCTTTAAATATATCATTTTTCTCTCTTCCTATTTTATATTCGACCAAACAAGAGATAAATAATTAAATAATTCTTTCTTTTATCTTTCTTTTTTCATTTCACTCATATCAAACAATATAAAAATTTATTTTTTTCTCACATTTTTTTCTTTATTATTTTATCTCACATCTTTCTTTCTTCTCACTTTCTTCTCTCAACCAAAGGTGAGATTCGTGTGCAGCTATAGTAATTCTAATGGAAATTGATATTTCCCACAATGGTCTATAAAATTATATGAAGAAGAAAATAATAAGCTACAAGAAAAAGTCTAGATAAAACCATGTCATAGGACCCAGCAACTTCTAAAAAGATCATATGCTACTTATACTTCGCAATATTTAAATATTAGATGCAGATGAACAATGTAATTAAATAATTATGAAATGCAATTCCATAGATCCATTAGTTCTTTATAAGTATAGCTTTATATAAGGGAGGAAATTAAATTTATCAAAAGAAATGAGTGTCCAATAGTAATTTAAATATATATATATATATATATTAATATTAATATTATCTTAATTATAAATACAATGTTATATTGTTAATCCATAATTTAATATCATATTAATAAATATGTGTGACATAATGTTATGTTGATTTCAGAGTTCTTTATTAAATAATTTTCCATCCTAATGTTGAATGAAACACATTTTTGTCCCAAAATATGTCATTCTATGTACCACTTGCTTTGATTGGTTAAAAAAATATGTCGAAGTTAAAGTTTTAACATTATGTATTTTCTTACCAATCACACTTGATGACACATAAAGTTTTATACTTTTAGAGACAATAGATGTGATTGTTGTAAAAACAGGTTTGTGTCATTTGATCAATCAGTAAATTGGTTCCAATATCAGTATGTAAAACTAATTATATCAATTTTGCAATCATACTGGTCAAAACTAGTCAAAACTGGTCGAAACAACTCATATCATCCAGTTTTCAGTTGAACCGTACCAGTCATACCGACCAATTTTTATTTAAAATTAAATTTTTAATAAAAATAAAAATTATTGGTTTTTTATTGATTTTTCAACATTAATGTTGATATATTATATATGTATATCTAACTTCACAGGTATGCAGTTTTATTAGTGGACTACCGATTAAACTGTTATACAATTAAATTAGTACTCTAACCGGTTTGATAACCGCTACATTATTAATAATACCGATAGATATTTTTTCATGTTTGCTTCATTGTTTAAATAAAATGGGCTTGTGGTTAAGAGTTATATTAATTTGTGTTTAAATTATATTTTATAAAAAAAAAATCTTCTATATTGATTGCCTAAATAACATATAGGATTGTAGAAAACAAACACACAATTGTACAAATTATTCGTAATTAATTTTAATAATTTTGAATTATTGGGTACCAACAGATCCTCTAGCTGCCTGAGAACCTGCGAGTAACCTCATGGGGTCCTCCGCAGGTTTGGGTCCAGAAATAAAGCAAAGTGATGAATATGAGTAGTACATTATATAAACCCATCCATACTTATTGTCATCTCCAATTATAAGTTGACATAGGAGAAAGTAAAATTATTGGAAAAGTAAATTAAGTAAAAAAAAAATGGTAATTAAGTTAAACAAATAGTATATGAGTCAATACATTTTCATTATTTTTGTTCATTACAATATAATATAAAAGTGATTTAAACAATATATCTTTAAAATTATTGATGCATTTTGTAATGAACCAAAAATAATAAAAATGACTTGACTCGTATACTATTTACATTTATATATATAATAATCATATTTTGTTTAACTTAATTACATTTATTATTATTTTTATTTAAAAAATCACATTTTCTCATGCAAGGATAATTAGTATAATGTACATATAAAAATTAATAATTTTTTTGTAGGTGTAAAAAATGGAGAGACAATTTACATAGTTTACTCTTATTATAAAGACATGTTGCAAGTGACTTACAGATACATTATAATTCTTTGTCATCAATACAAATTTGAGTCGCATAATACCACATAAATTTGTACTCTACTTAAAATATCTTATCTCATATTGTTCAACGTTATATATCAAAGAGAAAATAATATATAATGTAATATTCTTTTACATTATTACTTTCACTTTATTCTTATATAACTTACTTTAAAGTAAAAATAATATAGATGAATGAAAATAATTGAATTATGATAGTATATAGATGAGTGAATAAATTCTTTAAATATTGATAAGTTTAATTATAGAAAAGTTTGTAACAAATCCAAATCACTTTTTCACTAACTTGTTTTGAACCTGGATTTTTTATCTCATATAATTATATATAGTTAATTGAATTAAATACTTCACATTTTCTAATTCCTTAACCTTGATAAGATTTTTAGTTACATTTTTATCTCATATTAACTAAAAAAGTTGATTCAGAGTATCATTTTTATCACATGTTAAATAAAAATATATATATATATATATATAAATAAAAGTTTATATTAATATATTTTCTCCATTTACTTTCCACTGCTTTTGCAAACATGTTTTTCTTTTTCTATTTTTTTTCTTATAATTTTTATTGATAGAGAGTGATAAAGATAGTAATTTTTGAAGGATCTATAAAAAAACTATTTTTTGACCATTGAGCTAAAGATACTATTGACTAAAAAAATAGGAAAGCATACAATTTAATATAAGAGTTATACTAATGAATATTTAAAGTATTAGCTGAATAATTTAAACAAGATAATAAAAATGTAATATTAATTTTTTTATATATTTAATCATTTTAATTAAATATATACTGCAAAAAACTTTAAAACATTAGTTAAGAAGCCTTTAATCTTTCTGAAAAGGAATTTTTTTTTGTTAGAACCTATAGTGAGAAACCTTTAACATTCCCTGTTCCAAATCATTTAAATTGTTATTTTTTATTAAAAAATTCTTTTATTTATATAATAATATATAATTAGTTTAGAATAGAGAATATGACATTATTTTAGATATATTATCCTGCAAGGCATTATAAACGCCTCATAGTAATAGATGATTCTCTCTCTCTCTAGGGTCTCTTCTTACTTACATAGCAGTGTGCTCTGTGATGTTTTGAAATCTGAGCACTATGATCTGTGAAGCAGAGATTGAGATGAGGGTATTCCATCTTCTCTCTCCTCCTATAATTATTACTTTATGATATATATTTCTTTTTTTATAGTGCAAGATAATTTATAGAATATATATCAATTTTACCATTAATAAGTATCACTAGGATGGGTATAGCTACCGGAAAAAGTGTGGTGAAAAGATGGAGAACATATAAGGCCAAAAAATAAAGCACATATGTGTATATATATTAATTATGTATCTTACTATAGATAGACTGTTATTATTTGTTATCATTCCCCCTGTTTCCGCAAAAAAATCAATTTAATAATGTCTTAAAGTTTTTATTCAGAAAGTATAAATAAAAAGTATTGGTTAAAATAATAATTACTGACTATTGCGCATGGGAAAGAAGACTTTGTTAAATATATTAAAGCCATTCAGCAGTCTCTCAATCTTAATGTAGAAAATATTTATCTTATTTAAAATTATTATTTTTTAATTTATAAAATCTAAATTCTAAAGTATTCATTTTTAATTCTTCAAACTTTAATAAAGTGACAATTATTTTATATTTGAGCTTAATATTTATAAATAATAAAATTATAGAAATTTAATCAAACATGGTTATTTTTATCAATTAGTAATTGGTTCAAATGTTCCATATTTGTTTTCCTTTAGGTAAAAATTGAGTTAAAATGGAACTCTTGCACTTAAAATGGAAGAAGCGGGGAACATGCAGGATTGTAGTTCACCATTGTGTTTAACACCAACAAGTGCATAGAATAATATATACGTGATTCTTCTAACTTAATTGAAAATTTTGAGTTTACGTTTTATGTAAATTTAACTATGTCAAATATTTAACAGGAATAACTTTACCATTTATAAAATTCTATCCAATAATGATTTGGGGAAAGTAAATTGTTATTATCATAAATGAAAACTAAAAAAAAAATGTTTCAAATTTCCAACATCAATTATTTCATGGTTTTTAGAATGCTAGTTGGGAATGAGAGCATATATATTGTAAAATGTGTTATTTCATGTGTCATTTTCTAATTAGAATGGGAGAGAAAGAAATTAATTGGAGTGGTTAAGTGAAGAGAATGATTTGCTTGAAAGAAACCTCTTAGCCTTGCCTTTAGGTGTGGCTTTGGATAGGAGGCTGAAAATGTGGAGTGTAGTAATCTGTATTTTGAATAATAGCAGCGAGTGTCAGAAATAGTGTATCTGTTGGGGTGAGGCCCAAATTGGAAAGAGTTATGACGCATTTTATACGCCATTCGTACATTTCATGGCGTGTCAGAAATCTCTCTCACACAATTATGTGCACTTCTTTTTCCATTACTGCATTCTCAATATTACACATTCCCATTTTTTTGCCAGCACTCTTCTTTATGTTAAATTATTATGATCTAATGCTATAAAACTGTTAGATCTATATATGAAAAGGTAGATGATTCAATTAATATGATAACTATATATTTTGAAATAAATTAGTTTCTTATTGAAAAAAAAGTTGGAAGGATACCATCAAAAAATATTATTGTGTTCTATATTTTAACATTCTTTATTTTGTTTCAAGTGGTATACTCCACACCAAAAAATACAACTAGCATCCGTTGGTTTGCACATGGGTTCTATCTGATTTTATTAATAGGTTGGTCAAGTAAGCTTTTTTAAACCTCATTTGTATATGGTTAAATTTGGAAGCCTTTTTGTCAAAATCAATCGAAAACATATATTTAAGTTAACAAAGTTGTTTTGACATTACTTATATAAATGAGTGGTGAATTCCATTTCAATCTGCATGCAACACAATCCTTTTACCACCCCTATTTTTGGAAATTAGTTCTCATAATTTGCAGTGTAGTAAGTTATGTCGACAAAATTATAACTTTTAAATGTATTTTGAATTACTTAGGAAATGTAATCTAATCTACATGTGGGTTTAAACATGAGACACAGACCTTGAACAATATTAGATTAATCCTGTTTACAAGTATTCCATGTGTTACGTAGTTTTGTACTGTTTCGCTTAGCATGTGGTTGTTTTGCAACAATTGGTGCTGCCTTTAAATTGTTGTATCCAATAGTGGTGGGCTTTTAGAAACACAAGTTTGGAAAAAATTTGTATTAGTGTGTTCTAAAATCTTTTATGTGGAAGTTATGCACTAATGTTTGGTGGCTACCATCATGGACTCACGGTGAACAAATTGAAGCTTGATATTTAATTAATTTGTTCTTATTGTTGCCCAAACTTTTAAGAAGCTGTACGTACATTCTGTATTTTAAATATTCATGCACGAAGAACAAAGACACTGATGGAACATAAAACTGGAGAATTAAAATAACAGTAAATGTGCATAGTAAGAGAGGAAAATGCTAAAATTATACTTCATTCATAACCTCTATACAACTTAGTAGTAAGTTAAATACAGATAGCTAAAGAATTTTAGAGTTATCACTAATGGATTTGGGCTTACAACATCAGACCCAATCCTTTAACACTAAAAATAAAAACATGGAGTTAATATATTAATTTCTCACTATAAAATCATCCAACGAGATGGGTTTCTTTTTAATTCTACTAGGCCTTGGCATTGGGCTCTTATCAATGCCCAACTCTTCAAGAGATACCATGTCCTCATGGTTGTCAATTAGGTTAGCAGCTGGAGAGGCAACATGTGCTGAGAGAGAATGATCAGCAGTAGACATTGTTGAACAGCTGGTAGTGTTGGACAGTTGGATGCATTTGGGCACCAATTTTGCAACTGGAATGGACAATGCAGATGTGGTCCGTGCAGTGCATTGATTAGGCACTCTGAATGATGCATAATTAATGGGCTTCCATAAAGTAGTGGCACATGGGTTCATAGCATCACACGTCTCTGGCTTATCCTCCAAATCTAACGATGCAGAATCAACTAGCTGCACTGCATGAAGTGTACTTGTAAAACGAGCCAAAGTGTATTCAAGAAGGTCATAATGGTTGGTTACCAACTCTGAATCTAAACACATCTCACCTCGACATATTATTTTCCTCATTCAGCGGTACATTTGTTTTCTAGTCAAGAAGGAGAGTATTTTCTTTTTCGCTCCCTTGAAAAATATGTTTCTCCTTCTCCGTCTTTTCTCTATGGGGTGCAAACACCGGTGAAAGCCCTTTGCCATCTGGTGGCTTACCACCCAAACCAGCCATGGCTAGTGATGACTTATCCTGCAACCCACCATCATGAGGAGGTTCCGTGCCAGGGAGAATCGTGGAAGAGCATTCACGTGGTAGGTCCACAAACTGCTTCGTGGGGTCCCCATGAAATCGTCTCAACGAGGAGATATGGAAGACCGGGTGCAAGCGGGCCGACACCGGTAGTACCAACTCGTAGGCCACCGAGTCGACACGACGGTGGACTTGAAATGGGCCGTAGAAACGGCGTGACAACTTTTGTGAACGCCTTTTTGCCAGAGATTATTGCATGTACGGTTGCAAACAGAGCAATACCCACTCACCCGGAACAAAGGTAACATCAGACCTACCTGAATCTGCTTGTGCCTTCATCTTCTGCTGTGCATGACGGAGGTGTTGTTTGAAGCTTTCTAACATTTTTTTCTGGTTTGCAGGGTGTCCACAAGCACTGGATTTGTTGCTGACCTCGGAAGATAGTCTCGAAGAGTTGGTGGGGAACGACCATACAAAGCCTCAAAGAGGGATGAGTTAAGTGAGGAATGGTGGTTGGTGTTATACCAATATTCCGTCAATGAGAGGTGAGTAAACCATTTAGTTGGACGAGAACTTGTGAAACAACGTAGGTATTTTTGTAAGCCCCTATTTACAACCTCATTTTGGCCATCAGACTGAGTATGATAAGCTATGTTGTAGCATAATGTAGGATCGAGAAGTTTGAATAACTCCTTCGAGAACCCGCTTAGGAAGATCTTATCTCTGTCTGATACTAGGCTTTTTGGAACTCCATGCAGTTTACAAATCTCATTCAGAAAACGATTTGCAAGTGTGGTGGCTGAAAACTGTGAGGGAAGAGCAATAAAATGTGCATACTTTGTCAGGCGATCCACAACAACCCATATCACTGTGTGTCCATGCGACAAGGTTAAGTTTGTTATAAAATCCATTGATAAATCTTCCCATACCTTATCTGGAATAGGTAGAGGTTGTAGTAATCCCTGATACTTTGTTGGCAGGTATTTATTAAACTGGCAAACAACATAGTCGCGAATAAACTGCTTGAGTTGCTTAGCCACACCGGGCCAATAACAAGAAGTTGTAAGTTGAGCAGTGCCGACTTCCAACCAGAATGCCTCGTTGTTGGTGTCTCATGGAATTCCTTCAACAAGGGCAACCGCAGATCGACCAAATTAGGTATAAACAATTTATTTTGTTAAAAGAGTAACCCTTGGGAAAAATGAATATTGGTGTTCCACTTGGGATCTGATTCATTTTTTTTTATGAATGTCTGGCCATATGTGGATGCATAAAACACACAGAGCTTATCAATGATGAGTGGAAATGAGGAGGGCAACACCAAGTATGAGGCCGGGTCATCACTATGACACCTGGACAATGCATCAACAACCCTGTTTGAGGTACTAGTTCTATATTTTATTCCAAATTCAAACCCAATGAGTTTTGTCGTCCATTTTTGTTGTTCTGATGTGTGAAAACCTTGCGTCATTAAATGTTTGAGGCTATGTTGGTATGTATAGATTTGAAATTTTATTCCAATTAAATATTGTCGCCATTTCTTTACAGATTCAGTTACAACAAACTCTCGCGGATGTATGCAAATGCATGTTGCATTCTGGTGGACATTTTATTGCTGAAGAATGCAACATGGTGACCCCCTTGAGATAGGACAACACCAATGGCAATAGCGTATGCATCAGTTTCAACGACAAATAGTTGAGTGAAGTCTGAAGATGTAAAATAGGAGTAGTGATCATAAATTGTTATAATATTTTAAAGGCCTCTTGAGCCTCTGTTGGCCATATAAAACTCAGACATTTAAGTAAATCAGTGAGAACAGCGACGTGAGAGGCATAGTTCTTAACGAATTTTCGATAAAAACCGGTGAGGCCTAAAAAATCCTTCGATGCTGTGTGCGACCTTGGTTGTGGCCATTCTACCATTGCATTTATTTTTTCTGGGTCTGGTTTAACGCCCCCATTTTCAATAATATGGCCTAGATAACTAACTGAAGTAACTCCAAATGCGCATTTAGAGGACTTGGCATAAAACTTGTTAGAAACCAATAGGTCCAAAATGATACCCACATGTAGTAAATGATCATGCAAATTGGAAGTATAAATGAGTATATCATCAAAGAAAACTAGAACAAACTGGTGCAAATGCGGGCGCAATAGGTCGTTCATAGCTGTTTGACTGGAGCGTTGGTTAGGCCGAAGGGCATAACTAAGAACTCATAATGACCATCGAAAGTTCTGAATGTTGTCTTATGTGTGTCCTCGGGCTTCATTTGAATCTAATGATAGCCAGATCGTAAGTCGATCTTTGAAAATATTGTCGCACTGCCCAACTCATCTAATAATTCATCAATGGTTGGAATTGGGAAGCAATCACGGACTGTGATTGCATTCAGCGCACGATAATCCACACAGAAACGCAATGTGCCACTTTTTTTAACCAATAAAACTGACGAAGAGAATGGGCTAGTACTAGTGTAATAATCTCATCCTTAAGCATTTCAACAGTCATAGTTGTCATTGTTTCCTTTTGGGAATGAGGATATCGGTAAGGTTTGAGGGAAATGGGAGTAGAATGGGGAAGTAGGGTAATTGAGTGGCCATGTGGGCATTTTGGGGGTAGGCCTTGAGGTGGTTGGAATATTTCATTGTATTGGGTGAGGAGGTTTTGTATTTTTGGGTGATTTTGGGCATAAATTTCTTTAGGCAAGTCAGTGGTAGTTTGTAGAGGTAGAAAGATTAGAGTGTGGAAGGAAGCAATGGAATCAGTATGGATTAGACGGGTGAGTTGGTGCAGTGAAGATTGTGTCATTGGGGTTGTATTATCCCCTTAGAGGGTAAGAGTATTACTTCCCACCTTGGAAGTCATTTATGGAATTGTAAAGTCTGAGATTACTGGGCCTAAGGTGCATAACCATTTGATGCCCAACACGACATCAACACCTTTAATGGATAGTAAATAGAATGGAATATGAAAGAGTTTGTTTTATAGTAAAATTGGAGTATCAGAACACAAACTAGTACAATAGATATGAGAACCATTGCCCACCATGACTAGAAATTGAGGAGTGGGTGTGATGTTGAGTTGTAAGTGATAAGCTAAACGTTGTTGTAAGACATTGTGTGAACTACCCGTGTCCACTAAAACTGTAACATCCTGTCCAGCAATGGAGATGGTAAAACGAAGGGTTTTTGGGGATGGTTGGCCTTCGAAGGCTTGTTCCGAAAGCTAAAAATGGATAAGTTCCTCATCAGGACAAAATTGCTCAACTTCCACCGGTTCCAGGGAAATCAACAAATCTTCAGTTGTGGCTGAGAACTCATCCACTAAGAACACTAAAAATTATTTACCTTGACATTTATGCCCTGGTAGATATTTTTTGTAACACCGCGAATTTTACGATTTGGAATTACAAGATTTTATTAATATTTTTATTAATTATATATTCGAAAATGAATTTCTGGGAATTTTCGGTAAATATTTAGACGAAACTCTAGTTGAGTTTTAGTCTTGTAATTTTATTTCCTATTTTGTGGTAAATTTTGGTAATTTTCGGAGACAGTCGGTTCTGAACCACTGTCGGGGCCGAAATCCACTCGGTACGGCTCAAAAAGTGGTTTTTGAGTTCCGTAACTCGGAATCGAATTCCGACTGCACCGTTGGCTTTGTAATTTCATTTCGAGTCAATATAGACCCTGAATACACCCATACCTATTTTCTAAATATTTTTCACTCGGAATGCCAAAATCCAAAATTATAATCGGATATTACGATCGGGCAATTTATAATTTCCGATAGAGTATTAGCCGATAATACTTGAGCATGTTTATCGCACATGTCCGTGAAGTAGTCGTTTCGCATTGGGATGCGAGATTTGCCTTTCCATAAAGCAAACCTCACACCACTCACCCTAATGTCATAGAAAATCATCATTAGCCACCCTAGAAGATTTTTCATCATTGCCTAGGGGGAAATCTGATTTCCTCCTCTCATTAGACACTCCTCACTACACACTTCACTCCCACACTCTTCATTTGCAAAATTTTCTAAGAGAAGGTAAAAACCTCTCTTCATGTTTCCTCTCCTTTCTCCTTTCTTCTTTCATCTTCAATCTTTGATCTCTCAACAT
>NC_032017.1:15645727-15646458 GCF_001865875.1 Lupinus angustifolius | reverse complement strand
TGTATGTGAGAGAGAACACATCGTGACATAGTGGTGTCCGAATATGACACCCGGATCTGCTAAACCATCTCAAAGGTTTTGGAGTTAACTGAGGTTTTAAGAAACCCAAGATTTTGTATGTTTGAATATTTTGAATATATATGATTGTTGATGAAATGTGTCGAATATTGTATATGAATGTTGTTGGGAACTTTTCTGGGTGCAGGTGTTTGAAAAACCATGTTTAAATGTGTTTCGGTTGTCGAAAAGGGCAAAAGTTGGTATTCTGTCCAAGCCCCTGTCACTTGGGCGAGCACAGTCTCGCTTGGGCGAAGACTGGGCGAGGGGAAGTTTTGGGTTCTGGAACTCCTCGCCCGGGCGACAAATCCTCGCTTGGGCGAGCCAGGGTCCCGCTTAAGCGAGAAAGCCCAAGATTTCGATGAAATTCTGGAAAATCTCTCGCCCGGGCGAGCAAAGGCTTCGCTCGGGCGAAATCGAAAACGAAAAAAAAAAGAAAAAAAAACCCAGGATTTTAATGATGTCTCGCCTGAGCGAGAATGGGCCTCGCTTGGGCGAGGAAGGCTTAATTTTAATTGAGATTTAAAGATGAATTGTCGCTTGGGCGAGAGGGCCTCGCTTGGGCGAGAGATGCCCAGTTTTAAAATGGTATTGTTGATTGATTTTTCGCTTGAGCGAAGGGTCCTCGCTTGGGCGAGAGACAGTGATTGTGATTGACTATTTGGATTGATTGT
>NC_032017.1:15631701-15645627 GCF_001865875.1 Lupinus angustifolius | reverse complement strand
TTCCTGAGGGAACCGATTGATCTATTTTTACTTCCTTGCGAGGATATGTTATTTCGGGTGCATACAAAGTGGCTTGGTATAGGACCTGTACTCTTGATTTTTTTCCGACTAGGTTATTGGGAAGATATTGGTGTGAGGTGGATGATCATGACATAGCATGCATATATTGCACTTGTGGAAGTGGATTCCCACATTTGAGTTACAAACATCATGCATCATCAACATTATGTACATATTATTACTTATGGTTATTATATGTGTTTTATGAAATGTATGTTGATACATTATTGTTCATATTGATAAATGTGGGTTATAATGTCGGTGATAGATATTATATGTGTATGTTATTATTTGGAGTATGATCCCCACTTATGCGTTATGTAATTATAGTCATGACATCTTGTCGATGAATGATATATTGATAATTGGTAAATTATGATATTGATGGGAATAAGTGTTGTTTACATTACCTAGGTTGATTAGACAATTGTTTATGAGAACAATTGATGAGTTTTGTTATATTACTCAGGTAAAATGGATAATTGTTTACGAGACCAACTGATGAGTTATAATGTAATATGTTATATATATATGAACTGTTTTTCATATCTGAGTGTAATATTCTGAGTAAGTCCACGCCGTCAATGAATTTACGTTCATTAGATGTCTTACTCTCTCTATTTCTCTTCTTTTCTATTGCTTGCTTTTCGGACGTGTGCTCGTCAGGTAGACAGCTTTGCTCAGATTTGGAGCTACCCGTCCGTGATGTTCCAGGAGGGGGCATGAGGAATTGAGGAAAAGACAGTACCCTAGCATTGGAGTTAGCCACTAGGAGTTGCTTATCATTTTGTGACTTTTGAAACACTGACGGCTTCAGCTTGTTCATGTCTTTGTTTAGTGTATGTTGGCGATGATTAGTATTTCCGCCCTTTCTTTTTGGATTTTGTATATGTTAGTGGCGATGTAGTTTCTGCCCTTGTTGACTTAGTTTGTATGAACTAAATATGACTTAACCATTTATATGCATTGTGTTATTCAGGAGATTGTGAATCAGGTTAAGTTATCATTCGATAACGATAAGTTGATTTTCCGCATTTGAGTTACTTAAAGTGATGTCCCGGGAAAGGAAGGTTTTAAAAAGGAAACAATTTATACATCACCATTTCAAAAAAAAAATTTACCCATTTTTCCGCAATGTTTTTGAGAAGTATTTTTCGGGGCGTTACATTTTTTATCACAATTGTAGCATATTCCTTGAGCTCTTCTTTCTTGCATTTGGGTTGTGGTTAGATGCCGAATTGGCATAGTTGAAACTGTATTGGTCGGTTTAGTTGGGGAAATTGGGTTTGGACGTTGGGCCATGGGCGGAAAATTGTTGGGCATGTAGGGTCTGGGAAATATAGGTTTAGAGTCTTTGATCTTGGATTCCACAAGCTTTGCCAATTCCAACGCCTCAGCAATGGTAGTTGGTCTTAAAATAGATAATTCCCTCTGAATATCCGGCAACAGTCCCGACAAAAAATAATTTAGAATGATGTTTGGGGATAGACCCCAGATTCTGTTATTAATTTACTCAAATTCCTGCTGGTATTCAGCGACAGTCCTGGTCTGGCAGAGCTTAAACAGTTCCACTAAATGGGTTTGGTAAGTAGATGGCCCAAAACGAATTTCCAAGGACCATGTGAAATGCTCCCAATCAGTAATGCTACCATTGTAGAAAGCCCATTTAAACTAATTCAATGCCTCACCTTTCATGTAAAAAGAAACAATATGGAGTCTTTGGTCAGGTAGAACTTGGTAGAATTGCTATGCTTGGAATAACCAGTCAAGGGGTTCTGTACCATCAAATGGCATGAGTTGTAGTTTGGAAGGTCTAGTTTGGTTAGTGGGGCCAACCATAGGGCCCATGTTGAGACGGTTATACGTATGGTGGGGGTTAAAAAAAGGTAGGACATGTGTGTGGGTATGGGGAGGGTATCTGTGGTGGTGTGTGGGATGGAGAAAACTGTGGGTTGTTGATGTGGGGGGAGGGTTAAGGTTAGGGTTTGTAATGTAGGAAGAGGAAGCCAAGCAGGGGGGGGTCTAGATGTGGCAGGGCTAAGGGTGGAGGAGTAGTCATACCTACTAGCTTCTCCGTTATGGTGCAAAGAGAATCTGCTATGGCTTCATGCCTTGCAGCTCCTTGTTTTCTTGTAATTTTTCTGCAAAAAATTACATTAAATTTTCATCCATCTCTTCGCACCAATATTATGGTGAATATAAACTAATCTGTTTTGTTTGGGTAAGGTAGAAAACTTATTTTTTACATAACAAAATACAGAAAAGGGTATGAGGTTCTTTGTTTATGTTATGATTATTTTATTTGTTTTTTTACACTATTTAAATATATATTTTTTAGTATTTACCATAATATATATTTTTACTATAAATTTTTTAAATTTTTAATATTGCATAACAAAAATTAAAAAAATATATTAAAATAAAATACAATATAAAAACCAATATTGTGAAACTCCAGTCGGACATCAAAGTGGAAGAGGTCCCGTATTAGGTTTAACCGGTTTGAACAGTTAAACCGTTTAGTCGGACCGACTGATTTCATATATAATTTATCATTTTTATCTATAAATATATAGTTATATAAAAATACAAAATTTTATACTATTAAAAGTTAGATATAATTATATTGAAATAACATCTTTCCATAATTTTTGGACTAGAGTAAAACAAAACATTAGAGTTGTCGCGCCCCTGTTTTCGGCTGCACGACTTTGTTTAGAGTCGCCACTACATTTTATAGTTAAAAATGTAGAAAAATATTTTAAGCCCAATTACCTTGGGCTTTTGGATTTTTGATATCCAGGTTCGGGAGTCAGTTACAAGGTAGGGAAGGTATTAGTACCCTACCCGCCCGCCTTAAGCGGTATCCTTCAAAAATATATGAATTTATTATTATTATCATTATTATTAAATTTTATGATTAATTAATCAATTATTAAGAAGAAAAAAAATAGTTTTTTATTATTATGCCTGACAAGATTGACCCTGGTCCTACGTATCCCTTTTAAGGGAATCAAGGCTTACGTAGTTCTTTAAGTAGAAAAAAGTTTATTGGTTGAGTGTATTTTAATTAAAGTAAATGTATTTTTAGTCAAAAATATATATTTTGCAAGTTTTGCTTATTATTGGAAATAAAGTTTTTATTTGGTTATTTAAAAATGGAATAAATTGATTTTGAGATTTAATCGATTGAAAAGAAGCGGCGTAACGCGACCATTCGAAGATGATTTGAGAAGAAAGAAGCCTTCAAGGCGACCTTCTCTCCATCTTTGATTAAATCTCAAAGTTAATTTACTCTTTTTGAACTATTATATTATTATTATTGTTTTATGCCAAGAAACATAATGAACGTTCAAAATTTATTAATTACAACAAAAATAATCCTCATAAGTTGTCAGTTGATAGATATATAAAAGTAATTTTAGTTTTTCTATTTTGACTAAATATTAGAATGGGCCTTAATAAATCAAATAAATTTTATTAATAATTATTAATCAGTACTAGTATTTGATGATATAACATAAACTATTTATAAAATGATAAAGTTTGATACAATTATAATGACCATTTAATCAAAATAACATAGACTTTCTTCACATTTAATGTTTGTTCCCAAGAAAGAAGTAAAAATAATTACATCGTTATAAATTTTTTTTTATGCAATATTCTTTACCCAAAATCAAAATCATATACTTCTTATAATTGTTAGATTATAATTAAATGAGTAAATAATAAAAAGGATTAATATTAAAATGCCTTAATAATAAAACAGATTAACATTAAATGTCTTAAACGCATACATAAATATTAAAGCATAAATAATAAAAATGCAATTAAATGCAAACCTGGTTGCAAAGGGGACACACGTGGCAGACTATGATTGGGACGCGTTGGAGGTGAAGGAGCGCGTTGACACGTGTCAAAATGCGTTTGGCTGGAAGGGTGGATGCACGGTACACAGCGTAGACTTGCGCGCGAGTGATTCCTTCCTCCCACGGGAGGCAGAATCGAGTGTGGTTGGGTGTAGCGTAGCCCGACTACGTTTCGTTCCTTGATTGGTGGATCTCTAGTCAACAGGAAAAGAAGATCTGGTATGTTGATCAGACGGCCACTGTTTGAGCAATGGATTAGTGCACACTGGAACTGCGTAGACCTGACCGCACTGGATTATTCTGCCTTTAGAGCTTCTTTTAGAATTTCCCTCTCTCTCACGCAGGCTTATGCAGTGTTCTAATTAAAAAAAATTTGGGACCCCTTAGCCTCTCACAAACCCACCTATTTATAATAAAATGGCTAAACCCTAATCCCTAAAATCTTGTTAACTGAACCCTAATTTTGTTGGTCCACTATCACTATTTTTAAGGGGGTTTAACTCACCCACCAAGTCAGATTTGACTTGGTGTTTGTATTATTTTTTTAAAAACTATTTTAAAACATAATTAAATACATTTTTATATTTTTATATTCTATAAATTCCGGAAAAAAAATAAATAAATAATTAACTGGACATTGCTTTAATTTTATAAAATTATATTTTCTGGAAAATAAAAATATGAAAATAATTTTTTGTTTATTTGGTATTTAAAAGTGATTTTTAAGAACATCTCTCTTATTTTATTTTAAAATTCGAATTTAATTACCAAAAAATAACATAGAAAATATTCTTAATTATTCTTTTTTTATTTTATAATAAAATTCAATAAAATAATGATACAATATTATTTTTATCCCTTTTTCTTTAAAAATATGATTGTGGGCTTTTTAGGGTCCATTTAAATTTAATTCTTTTTAGTTACTTTTTATCATTTTGAATTTTCGGTTAACCCAATCACTTAGATACAGGAACCTTATCGACATAAAATTAGCGTTATCATTTGTTATATTTTCAGTTAATCCAAGCACTTAAATTTAGGGATCTTATCAACCTAAATTTAAAATTATTACTCATTATATTTCCCTCATTCATGATTATAATTATTATTTATTAACCGAAATTAAAAAATATTTTTATTATTTTCAATTTAAACATTCTGGGCTTGACAAAATTTAAGTGTTCACAAGAGTAATTCTATTTTTTTAAATTTTAATTGAACCGTCTCGTTCACTTCCCGGGTTATTGAGGTTCAATCGGGTTTAGCATGGTCGGACCGGAGTTTCTCTGGTTCAAAGCGGTTCAACCCCTCACTCGGTTAAGACTAGAAACCATAGCCGTTTTCAAATTCGGTCATTAGTCAAACCGATCAGACCGTCCGGTCTAATTCGATTATCATAACATTGATAAAAACCAATATCAATATTAAAAACAACCTAGTACATAAATAAATAGAAGTTGTTAAAGTTGAATTACGCAATTGACAAAATAAATAATATACAAATGTCAAATTTTATACAAAAGTTTTAATAATGTCATCCCTAATTGAATCTCGAACAAGACACGTGTGATCAGAAAATATATTATCCATGTGTTCATCAAGATCACCATCATCATCATTGGTCGCCCAAGCCCAAATCTGCCTCTCACCTGAGCGAAAGGTTGGCGCTCAAGCGACACTTCCAATATTGAAGGCCAAAATCTTTATGCCTTTCTCGCCCAGGCGACACCTGTCGCCCAAGCGAGGTACATCAACTTAAAACAGTTCACTAACTCGCTCAAGCGAAAATCTCTAGCTTGAGCAAGAGTCCAAAATGCTAAGAAAATTAAAATGGAAGGTCTTCAAGGATATGCTCTAACAATCCTTACATTCTTGGGTTGTGTGGAATTTTTAAATAAAAGCCATATGTTAAAAGGACAATGTTGTGAAGAATTATGATATTTGATGGAAAGGTAAAAAGGATGAGAGATAAAATTAAGATTGGATAAAATGGGAAGTGAAAAAAAATAAGCTAATAAAAATTAATTCAACCCATGATTTTGGAGCTTATGCTTTTTGCTTATTTTTTTCAAAAAATAAACTTGAGTTTATAATTTTATTTGGTTGCCAAACATACATAGTTTATATTTTCAACTTATTTTTCAAAAAATAAGCATAAGCTTCAAAATTTAAAGCTGGACCAAACATGAGCTAAGTCTGTTTACGAGTAGTATTTTAGATGGGAACATAAATAAAAAACTTCAGAGCCATTAAATACATTTGTGAGATAACACTAAGTTTTCTCATTATTTCCCTCCAAAACAACTTAACTCGTAAACGAAAGTTATCCTTTTCATATCTATTTTTTGGGTACAGAATGACCATATTTGAGACAACCATTTACCTTGCACATCACCAACCACAAAATGAAACCAAAAGATGCTAAACGATTGGAGCATATGATGGATAAATAAACCATTGTATGTAGTATTAACATAAAGTGGTTAATCAAATAGAGCCATTTTCTTGTATGCCATCAAGTTGATTGTGGTTTAAAACTTCTTTAGCACGTGCACTCCTATGTTTAAGTCGTTGGTGTAGTGTCTCAGAAATCTGGTTGAAAAATTCAGGGTCCCATCTATGAATCAATAAGGGGTCCTCAGCATAGCATATATAAATGGATGTAACAGCACTTTCCACAACAACCAAAGCTACTCCAACCTGAAAATACACATTTCATGTTAATTTGTACATAAGCATATAGTCATACGCACAATAAATAAATATTTCTTTGATGCTAATCAAGAATGGTCGTTTTGAATGATTTTCATTAAGAACAATAAGCAACGCATTCCACAACTAAACTTTTTCATTTACCAACAACACGTTGGTTCAATGGTGTAAGGCCCGCTGGATCCCCAGATAAACCAAAAGTTCAAATGTTCGATTTCTGGGAGCAACACTTGTTGTGAGGGATAGTCACACACCCTGAAATGGATTAGTTCCTTACCGGCTTATCCACATGGTGAGGATATACCCTTGGTTAAAAAAACTTTCTTCATTTATGTAAAAGCCCTCCAACCGAGGCAAGGAGTTCAATCAAAAAATTCATTGTTGCTCACTAATATGCCCAAAAGAATTAACTTTTGCGATAAAGGAGGTTGTAAACTTACCAATACCATTCCCATCAGCATAGATGTAGACCCAATCATAAAAGCTCTGTCACTCCATTTGATCCAGGCCCAAACACCGGAGCAAGTTCCAGTTATCAGCCCACTGAAAATGGTTCCCATTAGCAGCACAGCACCAGAGCAATCATAGGCCACGAGTGCTTCGACTCCGGTTGACTGGAATAACTCCCATGCATCTCTAGCAGAACGGTTAAAGCTTTTACCATAAACAGCAATCTGTAAAGAACATGAGCATAAACCAGGATTGAGTTAGTTTTTCAAGAACCAAAGGCAATTTACTATATTCACCAAACCTCAACATAAGTTGTCCATATGTTTAGATTTCAATTTCCAAAATGTTGCGAAGAAACCCTGCGAAGGTATTTTCACATCTCGCCTCGTTAATGTAACAGGTAGTTAAACTAAATGAAAATCGGCAATATATCATATTTGAGTCTTGATTGTAACTTATAAGACACAATTTCTATCACAAAAGTTTACCTGAACATAAGCATACTTGTTGAAGAAGCGGACAAGAGTCTCCACGAGATGGAAAAGGAAATCAACACAGCAAAGCAAACATTCATTCTTGCCTATCTTTGACCGGAGTCCTCTTATCTGAAAGACATAAAAAAATGTACGAAAGAAAAATAGAAATGAATAGCCTTCGTGTATAATGGAAATGAACTTCAAAGTAATTCACGAAAAACAGATAGTGGTCAATACCTCCCAACGCAGTGTCCTAATAGCAGCCGTGAATAATGAGCCATAACAAATGCTGCCAAAAGATGTTGTTAAAGCATACTGTAAAGTTTTCAGTAATGAGTTAGCAGGAATAGATGCACCATCTCTATCACCATGAATACTAACAACAAACACCATCCCAGACACTACGACATGTACAGTATTACAGAGTACAGCACCTGTCCAAAATAAGCTTATAGAGAGGACCTGCATGCATGATAGCAGTATCAGTGTAATCTGAAAAGAAAAACTTGCATGCACAATTTGCAGCCATAGCCATTCCTAACAAGCATAGATAGAATGAAGAGCAAAACTTGCCGTCTCACCACAAGAAGCCACCAGCGTCCGCCGTCACCCATGCTTGAAGCCACGACACCAGCTGCTCCGAATGACCATAAGGCCATCCATAAAAGCACAACAACCATAAATGCATATGCCACTCTCAGAACCTTGGGAAGATTCCATACCATCTTAACAGCTTTTTGCAGAACCAACATTGTAAACGGAAGTCTGGAGAAGAAGAAAAAAGAGCCGCCGGAAATCATTTTAAAGAGCAAATTGATTAGACATAAGGTAAAAAGGAACAGCGGGAAGAAATAAAATAATAATAATTAATAAGAAAAATGACAGCACATAGCTTCCAAAATCTGAGATAATCTAAAAAAGTAGGTAAACAACTGTTTATTAGCATTTTCATGAAAGAGGTAGAGTTATTGCAATAATCTGGGTGATTAATTGTGGAGCTTTTTTAAGTTAAACCCTCATACAAGGCTAACCTCCCCGGACGTCCAAATTTATCCACAGGAAATCTGAGATATCATATAAGGAACAGTTGGTATAAGATTTTATGCACAACATATTTACTCTAAAAACCAAGTAAATTTGAAAGGTTCAGTAAAAGTTGTCAACAATCAAAATCCAACAATATTAAGAATGATGGGTGGTTGAGTTTTTTGCTAAATATTTACATTGTTCACTATGGGATATGGCCTTTCATCTAAAGCTTTAATTAAAGCAGAATATTAGGATTAGTTTTTTAACTACGTTTATCATAATTATTGTATACACTGACTTTAATTCAGATTGTACACTCAGCTGCATCGCCTATAGAATTTAAAGGAAATGAATACAAATTTAACCTGAATTGCCAGGTGCGCTAATGACTTACAGATGAACCAACATAATCAAAGTTGATTAAGCCTTTGGAAAGGTAGGTAGACCTTTCAAAAGGTTGCACACTTTCATAGTTTCACCCCGAGATCAACAATGAGAGTCACATCTTCATGTTTTAACTTTCAATAAACAATTAAACCAATGAACTCTACCAATGAGGACTTAACCCCATCTCATCTCTACTTCTCCAATGTCTATAGAATTAACCTTCAAAATAACATTCACTACTACACTAAATCCATTTGCTCTTTCAAGAAAAGACAATTCTATGTTCATAAAAAAGGATAGATTTTCTGCCAGCTATCAAACGCAAAAGAACAAAAACAAAAGTAGTTAGTCTCGATTATAAATCTGCAACAACATCAAACATTAACTTCTACCCAAAAACCCAAACTTCAAGAGTGGACATGGATGTAAAAACAAGTTTCACCCGGCCAAGTAGCAATAAGAAACCATCATCAAATCTAACATAAAACATATCTAAAGGCTATTTTCAGTACCATACCTATCTATAACAGATATCACATACAAGAACTGCAGAGTTGCTCCAATAGCAAAAGCAACACCCCAGAAAAACTGATGAGCCCAGAAACACAAAACACTGATCACAGCAAGATAGGTAGTGAGGATGTGCACAGAAACCTTCATCATATCGGTTGCACGTGAACCTAACAGCAGTAACCAACTACACCCAAGTACAGTCCCAACTCCCCCAGCAACTGCGTAGAGTGGCCAGTAATCCTCCGTCAACCCAGCCTCATTCTCCATGAACCGATAGGTATACTTATCAATGTCAAGCCTGTTCTTTTTCTTGAACCTGTTGAGGCCAAGAACCCCTAGAACACAACCAAAACCAATCAAATGGGTCACAAAAATTCCTAACCAGAACACGTCGTGCCAACGCCGCCGCCGTGATTGGTCCTTAGTCATGGCTCCACTAGTACTACCACTTCTCTGATATTGCTCAGCATTCTGTCAAAATGAAAGCAATGGTATTCAGAAACAAACAGACAAACACCAATAACAACAACCAAACCTTTTCCCATTGGTTCAAATACATGAATAAAAAACCAGCCATAGTCCTACTCCTATCATTAAATCATGCATATATAGGTAAACCATTTATATCTAAATCATTATTTATAGTTTTTCTTGATCTCCCTCTACTATGCTACCCTCCATTTGATATATTATTGAGGTCTTCTCCACACATATCTGAACCAGCTAAGGCATAATTCTACCATATTTTTTGTTCAGATACATGACTTTCTCTATAATGCATTCATTCTTACTACTATCATGTTTGATGTGTCTCCTCATTCAACACGACATTATCATTGTTTAACAGCAACATTATCATTGTTTAACAGAATTGGAATGGCCATGTGTAACAAAATCAGTGGAAATAATTGGGAATTTTTTTTTTACTATTTTCCTCATGAGAGGATAATTGGGGTATGCTATGATAGATCAAATAAAAATGAAGAAGTGAAAAACTTTTGCCAAATTGAGAGTAACTAAGATACCCCAGATAAACAATCAATAAAACAATTAAAAATGTGACCTTTTCCTCTCCACTGGACAGAACAAAACCAGTGAAATAATTATTAAAAATATAAGTAAAAAAACTCTTCCATAAAAGAGAGTGATTGGGTAGCTAAATTAGACCCAAAAACAGTGAAAATGATAATTTAATGAAGAGACAACAAAATTTGGAGTACCTGATCAGTAGTTACAAGAGAAGGAGAAGGAAAAGAAGGAGTATTCATGAATGGAAGAAAAGAATAAATATTACAGATGATTGAAGAGAAAGAGATCAATTAAGTAAAAGGATAATCATAAATATAATGGCATCACATGAGTTAAGAGACAAAGGAAATGGAGTGGTGGCTTTATGAATAATAAAAAGTGTAAGATGGAAGGAACAAAAAGAGTAGAAATGGGAATGCGTTATGAAAAGTGAAACTCAATCTATAACAAAGAGTTGAAGTGGATAATAAATTGGTATGTTGTGGACATTGTTGAGAGAGAGAGAGAGTACTTTTTGGAAAGTTGACACGCGCCATGATTGTAATGTAGCCATGTTTATAGGCTCGTGAACTCGAAGGAACAGCAGTGCTATGCATAGTAGGACTAATAATTGTTGTCCACCAAATCTCTTATTATATTCGTGGTAATAATTAAGGATACAAATTGTTATTAGCCTCAACTTAGCCTTATAGCTTTCTCTTTTAAATTTAAGGTTTTAGTTTTTTTCCCTTTCTTATTAATATTATCAGTGTGGAGCAAGTCGGGCTTAAATTGTGGAAACAAGCAAATGAGATTATGCATGCAATTGAAAATCTATTAATTATTATATAATAAAAAAACTTGTTTAACATGTTATATCCTCCTCTCTTTTTTCTTCTTCCTATTAAAAGGTCATTACTAGTACATTCTCACACTATATTATTACTTTTAATACATTTTATATTTTAATAGTTGAATATTAATTAGTGATTAGCTCAAATGTTTTGTTATGTTAAAAAGTAATAATCACTGAACATTAGATGATTGAAATCATTTTTCATATTTGGATTATTTCTTTGCACTAATTTATCTATATTATTTAACGTTTGTTATTACTCCAAAAATTATTGTATTTTTCACCATATCAAAACTTTGTGATATTTTTTCACTGGATTTGAAAAAAAAATCAAATTTGAAATTGTTTTTATAATTTTTAAATATTTTTTAATAAAAAAACTCATATAATACTACAATTTGAATTCCATATTTTCATTAAGAAACTCATATTTGAAATTGAAAAAATCATTTCATTTTCTATAACTTTTAAGTTATTTATTTACTTTCAGTTTCTATTTTCATTAAAAAATTAAAATTCAAAATTGTCATTTATTTTCTTTATGTCATGCAAATACACAAGTAACACATCTGTTCTTAACAATGTGAATGTATGAGTAACAACATGTGTGTTTTCAAACATGCAAATGTGTGACAAACATGTATGTTCTTAACCATGTAAATTCACATATAGCATGTGTTTTTAATCTTGCGACAAAAAAAACACTGTCTCGTACGAATGCATGAGTAACTTGCTAGTATACTTCGAAACTAGAGTCAATATTACGAAGAAGTCTATAGAGAGAATATAAAATTAGAGATATTAAGTGTTAACTTTCTTGTGAGTAGTATTGACAATTAAGATTATCTTGCCCATACAATATCCGCCAAAATTAGGGCGGGCATGAGATGACCATTTTTAAATAGGACATGAAATATATTGCTCTGCCCACCCTAAACATGGGCAGGATGGGCAGCGAGCCGCCCTAATTAAAATTACAAAATATATACAAATATACACTAGTCATACAAAATAAACAATACATAATTTTTATACAAATATATAAATGTATTTATCATAATAAACAATCATACAAATGAAATAATATATACAAAATACAAATGCATATATAATACATAATATATAGTGCATAATTTGCATAAAAAAGGAACATCACATATGAATATATATAATATACAAAATACAAATGTATATATACAATAAGAAAGTGATAGTATTTTCTCACATTTGATACACAAATTTGATGTTCAATACATTCTTCAATAATGTCCGTGAGCGCCCGCTTAAAATGCCCATAGGCAAATCGGACATGTTGGGCGAACATTTTAGGGTGAATGACTACATTTTTCATGCCATGCCTGCCCAATAAGTGCGGATGGGCGGATCCCGTATGCTTTGCCCAAATTGCCAATGATACTTGTGAGAGGTCTCCTCTATTTATACAACAAATGAGAATGAAGTATTCTCTTATAGATGTTGTTGGCATGACAAACTATCATGTCCTATCAAGTTTGCTCCGTACACGAATGAATTGTTTTATCCGTGTTGGGCAACCTGTAACGCCCCGAAAAATACTTCTCAAAAACATTGCGGAAAAATGGGTAAATTTTTTTTTTTGAATAAAGTTGTATAAAATTGTTTCCTTTTTAAAACCTTCATTTTCCGGGACATCACTTTAAGTAACTCGAATGCGGAAAATCAACTTATCGTTATCGAATGATAACTTAACCTGATTCACAATTTTCTGAATAACACAATGCATATAATCAGTTAAGTCATCTTTAGTTCATACAAACTAAGTCAACAAAGGCGGAAACTACATCGCCACTAACATATACAAAATCCAAAAAGAAAGGGCGAAAATATTAATCATCGCAACAGACACTAAATAAAGACATAAACAAGCTGAAGCCGTCAGTGTTTCAAAAGTCACAAAATGATAAGCAACTCCTAGTGGCTAACTCCAAAGCTAGGGTATTGTCTCTCCTCAATTCCGCATGCCCCCTCTTGGAACATCATGGACGGGTAGTTCCAAATCCGAGCAAAGCTTTCTACCTGACGAGCACACATACGAAAAGCAAGCAATAGAAAAGAAGAGAAATAGAGAGAGTAAGACATCTAATGAACGTAAATTCATTGACGGCGTGGACTTACTCAGAATATTACACTCAGACATGAAAATCAGTTCATATATATATATAACATATTACATTTTAACTCATCAGTTGTTCTCGTAAACAACTATCCAATTTACATGAGTAATATAACCAAACTCATCAATTGTTCTCATAAACAATTAACTAATCAACCTATGTAACGTAAATACACTTATTCCCAAACAATATCATATTTCCCATTTATCAATATATCATTTATCAACAAAATATCATGACTATAATTAATTAACACATAAGTGGGGATCATAACCCCAAATAATAACACACACATATATTATCTATAACCGACATCATAACTCATCGCTTATCAACATAAACCATAATGTATCAACATACATTTCATAAACAAACATCATAACCATAAGTAATAATATGTGCATAATGTT
>NC_032017.1:15630257-15631601 GCF_001865875.1 Lupinus angustifolius | reverse complement strand
TAGAAACGCTTTCTGGGCATCCCTCTCATCGATCTCGAATGCAATCATGGGGTTGTCAGAGAGTGCCTAGTTTGGCCTATGAGAACTGTCCAATCCAACAGGGTACCTCCCCAGGAATACAAGGGACTCGTCTCACCCAGACTCTCCCTCAAGACATTGTTGGCGAATCACCGTCCAATCAGTGCCGTCCCTGCTTACTTCACGGTGCTCTAAGTCATACCGTCAATTTCCTCTCCACTACTCCATTATTAACCATATGCATATGAACACTAACCGCAGTTAGGTGATTAAATCTTTTAATCATATTTACCATGCTCGGCCCACCTTAAGTCATCTCCCTCAGGAATGCTTCTTGTGGGTCCCGATCTTACGTTAACACGTAATATAAAGGAAATACATCCCACCACTACGACCATCACTGAATACCCTGGACGGTCCCAGACCAAGCCTCTTACGGTCAGCCGATCTCGCTACGTGGTATCCTGGGTTCCTTTCTGGGCAGCGCCCTAAATCACATCATAACCAAAAGGGTAACGTCCCTACCACTACGACCATCGCTGAATCACCCTTTTGTGGAGTCATGCTTCTCTTCTAAGCCATGATCTCATTCCACAAATTTTATATCACAACACACCCTACCCGGGTTCATTACATTGTTCACAACATCATTTGATTCCAATCTTCCCACACTGTCCCTTGCCCAAGCGGGGACTAGTCGCTCAAACGACAATTCGTCTTTAAATCTCAAATAAACTGAAGTTTCCCTCGCCCAAGCACATATTATCACCCAAGCGAGGTCTCTTCTCGCTCAAGCGAGACCTCATTAAAATTCTGGTTTTTTTTTTTAAATTTTTTTCTCTCGCCCAAACGGGCTTTTGCTCGCCCGGGCGAGGGATGTCCAGAATTTCATCGAATTCCTGGGTTTTTTTTGCCTAAGAGAGGATTTGGCGCACGGGCGAGGGAGTTCCAGAACCAAAACTTCCCCTCGCCCAAGCGAGACTGTGCTCACCCGGGCGAGAGTTTCTCGCCCAAGCGACAGGGACTTGGACAGAATACCAATTTTTGCCCTTTTCGACAACCGAAACACATTTAAACTTAGTTTTTCAAACACCTGCACTCAGAAAAGTTTCCAACAACATTCATATACAATATTCAACATATTTCCTCAACAATCACATATCTTCAAAAACATCCAAACATAAATATATTGGGTTTCTTAAAACCCAAGTTAACTCCAAAACCTTTGAGATGGTTTAGGAGATCCGGGTGTCATATTCGGACACCACTATGTCACGATGTGTTCTCTCTCACCTTAATGAAGCGTGTTTTAACTTGTCAACTACG
>NC_032017.1:15624691-15630157 GCF_001865875.1 Lupinus angustifolius | reverse complement strand
GGGTGGCTAATGATGATTTCCTATGACATTAGGGTGAGTGATGTGATGTTTGCTTTATGAAAAGGCAAATCTCGCATCCCAATGTGAAACGACCACTTCGCGAACATGTGCGATAAACATGCTCGAGTATTATCGA
Source organism: Lupinus angustifolius (assembly GCF_001865875.1). NCBI lineage: Eukaryota > Viridiplantae > Streptophyta > Magnoliopsida > Fabales > Fabaceae > Lupinus > Lupinus angustifolius. The sequence goes on along the minus strand of NC_032017.1, from coordinate 15,630,021 downwards.
CTAATACTCGATCGGATATTATAAATCGCTTGATCGTAATATCCGATTAGAATTTCGGATTTCAGCATTCCAAAAAATATTTAGAAAGTAGGTATGGGTGTATTCAGGATCTATATTAACTCGAAATGAAATCACGAAGCCAACGGTGCAATCGGAATTCGATTCCGAGTTACGGAACTCAAAAACCACTCTTTGAGCCATACCGAGTGGATTTCGGCCCCGATAGTGGTTCAGAATCGACTGTCTCCGAAAATTACCAAAATTTACCACAAAATAGGAAATAAAATTACAAGACTAAAACTCAACTAGAGTTTCGTCTAATTATTTACCTAAAATTCCCAGAAATCCATTTTCGAATATATAATTAATAAAAATATTAATAAAATCTTGTAATTCCAAATCGTAAAATTTGCGGTGTTACACAACCCTAACATGCTCGTAGCCTAGTTGGTACATGTTTTATCCATGGTGAGTCGCTTTGTCATTTGCTCTTGCTATTGTAGCTGTATATTATGTATGTTCTTGTCGCGTGCTAGAGAGTGGTACAAGGTTTAGACAGTGTAACAGTTCAAACGGTGTGTCAGACTTGTAGCATAGGTCTCTATCCCGCACCTTGATGACTAGTACAATGTTTATAACCACACTTCATACAATTGAGAGACTAATGTGTAGTTATAATATACCTGCAACTAGTACTAATAATAATAGCTTATAAGTTGTGGATGAATATCATAATATCAACTTTATAGATACTTCCATATTTATGAATTTATTTTTAATAAATATTTTATAGATATTATAATTTTTATTACCTTGAGATTATATATAGTCTATTTTACTATTCCTTGAACTTTAGTCATTAAACTAGGAAAGACAAATTTCCTTTATATATTATTCATATAATAACTTGAAAACTTATTTGGTACCCATTAGAATGTATGAACATTAGTAAGGCTGACTCATGAGAGTATGTAGCAAGTGTGCAATAAGGGCCCATAATTAATGGGAGTATATATAATATAATATATATTTTTGTGATAAATATGATATTATTTTTATTCTTTTTAAAATTTGTTGTGTTGTTATTATTACCTTACACATAAATTTGTTCAATACTTTATTGGTTGTAATGGTTACTATTGTTTAAAAATTGATGTGTGACTGAATTTCAAAAACAATAATAATTAAGAAAAGCAAAAGATTGTTTAACACTTATTAAAAATATGACCCTAAAGAATATATTTGACTCTTACACCAACATTGTACGTATGTTACTAAAAAAACTAGAGTTCAAAGTGTATGCACTATAATCATAATTTTTTACTATTGTATATTATTTATCATTTATTTAAATCATTTTTCTAGAAAAATAATAATAATTGAAAATGAATATTATTAATGCATAAATCCTTTTCAATATTAATTAATAGAGCTCTTTTCTAGTTGAATTGGCCAACTTTAGGTGCCACCGTGACCCTGCACAAAATAGAGCCATTGACTCTGTCCAAATCATAATACAAACCTTCTCCGAATGGGACCACACATTACAATTGTTAAAAAGCCCTTCACACATGGGTAACAAAGTAAAAGTAATTAGTAAGAACAAATTAAATATAAAATTAAACACTGTTTCCTATGTTTACTAGCAGCTATTGGCAGAGAATCCAACGACGTCGTTATCAAGATCGAAACCGACACGTGTCCCTTGCTGCTGAACGTTCCCAATAATCGACAACGAAGAAGTCGTTGGCGCGAACGCAAAACAAAACGTTCCCACCGAATCAACCGGTATCAGGTAATTCTTCGCCGGTAACGGTAACTCCTTCCCCTCTGCAAAGTGAAACGACACCGTCGGAACCTCCACGCTCGTCTTCGACGACAAGTCGTAGCAAGTGTCAAACAACGCAACACCATTCACCTTCTTCAACTCTCTAATCCCTCTCACAAAAGTATCTCGAAGCGAATTATAAACCTCACCATGCAACCGCGTCACCGCCGTGCCGGAATCTACAATAATACCTCTTCCGCCGGAAGCATCTACCTGAAAACTAGTCTCCGGAATCGGAAGCATCTCACCGCCAACACTGATTCCCGCTAATCCGACATAATAAAACGTTTCCATCTCCTTACTCCGCTGCAACGGCGCGGTGACGGCGTTACGCGGCAACGGGGAGTTAAACTCGAGCGTGGAAGCAGAATCAGAGTCACGATCAACAAGACAATACGAAAACGACGTCGCATTAAGCTGAGCCGGAAACGACAACGAACCGCCACCTAAACCAAGCAAACCAGCAGCTCCGACGAATAAACCTTCATTCGTATGACCACATCCAATAGCAACATTTTCAACAGAAGCGGAACCGAAAGTAACAGTTTCCGTTGCGAATTCGCCAACTGTGTAGGAACCGTCGCCGTAAGAAACTTCATAGAGGCAAGTTCCATTACGGCACTCAGAGAGATCCAGGGATTTGCACTGAGGCGCGTCGCAGGTGATTGGCGCGTAGGAAGAAGATGAACTCGGTTCAAAAATCGGATCGGTTTGTTGATAACATTCGGAGCAAGGTTCGCATTGGATCCAGCTGACGTCACTACCGGTGTCAAGAACCATATAGGATTGACTCGGCGGGTTACCGATTCCGACTCGGAGGAAGTACTCACCGCTTCCTTGACTCGTTCCTGAAACGATGGGACCTTGGATTTCGTTGAAGATAAAGGAATCTTGTTGTGTATCGGTTGGGTGAAGATTGGTTTGGGAAATGCGTTTTAGCGAGAGATCTAAGCGAGTTTGTAAGGATTTGACTCGGGCTGAGTCGCGAGCGAGTCGGGATAGGGTTAGGGACTTGTAATCGTTGTGTGATGGGTTTTGAATAGAAGCTCGAGAATGAAGTTCAAGTGAGAGTGTAGATAGTGAGTTTGAGGAGAAAGAAGAAGAAGAAGAAGAAGAAGAAGAAGAATGGAGTTGATGGTTAAAGGTGAAAATGTTTTGAGTTTTTTGAATGGATGAAGCGACGTCGAGGAGTGTCGTTTTGGGGTTAAAGGGTGTGGTGCGAGAATGTGTTAATAGAGGAGAGGAAAAAAGGAAGAAGAGGAAAGAGAAGAAGTGAATGAAAGGTTCCATTTGTTTTTTGTGTGTTAGAAAGTAGAGAGAATTGGGAGGGTTTTAAACTATGGGAAGGAGAACAGTGGAAATAAAAGAAGCATTATGAGTGATTCATGCCAAGGTCACCACTGGCACTGAGGATGAGGGGCTTGTATGTGAAGGTTAGTAGTGATCTTTGTGTGGGGCATACATAACATAACCTTTGCATTTTTATTTGTTAATATGAATGGTTGATTCATTTGTCTTTCTTTAATGTTCTTTATCTTTTTTGGTCTTGGGAAAGGGGAAAGAGAGTTGTGAATTGTGAAGAGAGCTATGGCTTTATGGGAATGTTGATTATGGGAGTTAAATATAGGTGTTTATATATTGGGTTAAAGCGTGGACAGTGTTGGATGGGGTTTCTTTTTGTTATGATTGTACTTGATTTTGGTTGACTAAATTAGAAGCCACTGAGGGATGTGAGAGAAGGAAAGAGAATTAGATGATTGTCGTGGCCCTATTTGTCATGAATGAAAAGAATTCTCAATAATTTGTTTATTAATTTTGCATTTCAAAATTTTAACAAATTATATTACTTACCCTAAAGTACAGTTGTCTCACCTTTCATTTTTGTAATATAAGATTAATTGTAGATAAAATGACTAAATAAATAAAATATTGCACATTCAATTTGAATGCATAAAATATTGAAAATGATTGAAATTTTATTTTTTGTTAGCCATGTATTTAGGTATTCTAATTGATAGTTATTAATTAACAAATAATAAATAAATGTTGCACGTACTTTTTAGTCATTTTTTAAAATTTAACCAAATTTTATGTCTGGTTTTACCGAATAACTATAGTTTAATAAGTTATTTGCTACAAGCTTCATGCTAAACCTATTTTAATTTACCTTATTTGGTTTAGGGGAGAAAAAATAAAGAAAACTAAATATGAGACCCACATAAAAAAACTTTTCTCTCCAACTTGGAAGGGAAATAACACATGTAGTATGAAATGTGGGAGAAGAAAGGGGAAAAGAGTATTTTAGGTTTTTCCTTAAAATGGGGTGGGAATCTCAAAACCCTTTCCAGGTGTATTGCATGAAATGTAATCATAGCATTCATGAGGATGGTGACTCTTGTAAAAGATTTGGTCCCTTATAAGCCTACTCACTCATTGAGGAATTGGGCAACACATACAGCTTAGAGATCAGCTTTTGGGTTGAAAATCGGTTTTAACTATAACAATTAGGCCTATATGGCCTAGAAGTTGGGTTTTGGGCTGATGTTATCTCATTTATTTACAATCAGAAAATGATAGTTACTTATGGATTATATGCTAAGGTAAGTTCTCTCTTTTTATGAATAACTAGCAGTGTACCTGTGCACTTGTACGGGTCTCTTCTTTGTTTATGCATAATGCGTAAATAATGTACATATATTTTATAACGTCAATAAGTCATATATCGAACCATTATATTTTTTGCATTCATATAGTTGCAATATTAACATTGGTTCTTGAGGGTATATGTATAATATTAACATTTATATATGCATTTGTATAAGCATTGATTTGTGAAAAGTATAATTATAGAAAGTATTTGATTCTGAAATAACTCAATAAATAAAATTCAAATTGTATTGGATAATATCTCACCTCTATATTCTCTATATAAAATTATAAATATAAAGACTTCTTTTTGCATCATATTTTTTGTGATTACATTTATAAGTACCATATAAAGTCATAAGAATTTTTTAGCATATCTCTTGAATGCTTATTTTTATTTTAGATTATGTTCATTATGTATAAATATTTGAATATATTTTTAGCATTCAAATATAGTATAATTAAATGTTATTTATTTGATTATGTTTTAGCTAATAATCATTGTATGAAAATAACTCATAAATTAAAGATTCATTTCTATTATTTGGAAGATATATTTTTCTATATAACCATAATATTTTACTATACATATTTTTATATTAAGTCTGTCATTTTTACTATATACATATTTGAATTAATATTTTTTATTGTTGGAATTAAGTTAATTCATATGTATTATTAAATTCATATGGTGTGGATAACTCACAACACGTTATTGTTTATATTAATTTGTAGTTTCAAATATACTAATAATGTTTCAAATCTTTGTGTATTAATTTTACTATTATTGTCTTATCTTATTTTTATACCAAATGATTTGATGAGCTATTAGGATGTGATATTTTTTGTAATCTAT
>NC_032017.1:15624097-15624591 GCF_001865875.1 Lupinus angustifolius | reverse complement strand
ATATTTATAATGAGTGTTGCCTAAAATTGAAGAATAAAAATAAGTCAAACAAAATATAAATCAAATATGCGTTATAATACATACAACTTTGTAAATCTTATGATTATTTTTAAGAAAATAGAGGTAAAAGAATCAATTATGTAATCACAATAAAATCAAATCAAGGACATAGTTTTTCAATAATTTTAATAAAAATAAGACTATTATTATATTAATTTCAAATTGTGACTCATTATATTTTATAGTATTCAATTTATATACAATTTCTTAATTTTATAATTGATCTTATGTGTACCTGTATTAATTTATAGCTTTAAATATACTAATAATATTTCAAATCTATGTGTATTAATTTTACTACTATTGTTTTATCTTATTTTTTATAAGGAATGATTTGATGAGCTATTATGATGTGATAATATACTTCTCCGAATATTAATTTCATTAATATTGACATATTGTTTCTTAGAAATTTTCTTCTCCTTTCTAGTAAC
>NC_032017.1:15601829-15623997 GCF_001865875.1 Lupinus angustifolius | reverse complement strand
AATATAAAGTATATCAACCGACTGCCAACATAAACATAAATTAAAAGAATAGTTGTAAGTGAGTTTGAGAGTTGAAGATGATAAATGTGTTGAGAAAGGAAGAGACACCCTAAGGAAATTGCAACCAGGATAATTGTGAGAAAAACTACACAACATTTTGTCTCTCCTTTATTATTTATTTAATGAGTCATTATGTTTATATTTTTAAACAAATAGTAAATGATAGTTTTAATCGTGTGTGTAAAGTTGTATAGTAAGAGATAATGAGCTTTTAGAGGGGAAACTTTGCATGAGGTATTGACATGTGTCCCTAAAAAGAAAACTTTGCATAAGGTATTGACATGTGTTCATATGAGTTTTTTTTGTTATATATTTATTATTATTTATTTAATGAGTCATTATGTTTATATTTTTAAACAAATAGTAAAAGATAGTTTTAATCATGTGTGTAAGGTTGTATAGTAAGAGGTGATGAGTTATTGGATGAGAAATTTTGCATGAGGTATTGACATGTGTCCCTAAGTAGCAAATTTTGCATAAAATATTGACATGTGTCCCTATAGAAGTTTTTTTTGTTATATAGTAAATAGATAGAAGATATATGTTAAGCTTGAATAACTAAAAAATATGGCAAAAAGACTATTTCTAGAATTAGATTGGTTTGAACTTTCATCTAAGCACACCAATAAATATTGCATGACAATATATTGATCATAAACTTCATCTCTTTCCCTACAACAAGCAAAAATAAATAAATAATAGATTTAATAGCAATTTCAGTGTATAATGTTTTTTAATTACCATCTCTCAAATTTTGAAAAACTCAAAATCATTCCTAAAAATAAAGTGTGGGTCAAATTAGTCATTTTCAAGATCAAATCAGTCTCTATCAAGTGTTGTAAAATATGTTAGAAAAAACTAATTTAACCTACATTTTATTTTTTGGGGACTGTTTTGAGTTTTTCAATTTTTGAAGGGTCAAACTAGTAATGTTGAAAAACATAAAGGACTTAAATGAGTATTTACTCCAAAAAAAAAAAAAATATCAAATTCACTGATCAGCACCTGTATCAAGGGCTAAAATATCACTTTCTTAAAATCACAAAGTTTGTAAACTAATTGGTAGAATCCTCTCAAAATAACAAAGTGTTGAATATTTTCAACATATATACCAATAATCTCATTAAGCAATTAGTTTTTCACATGCTATGCAATTCTTTATTAAAAAACACAACTATCACATGCCTTAATAACAGGTCATTGTCATAATTATAAGATGACCAAGTTTTACACAATATGTGTCTTCCTTTTTCTTTTCTGGTGTTTCTAAACTTTCAACATAGGAACTTATGTACACCTAATATTTTCCAACATTGCCTTTCAATAACACTAAAGCCAGAGAGATTCAAGCTGGAATGAAACCTGTCATCAGCAACCTCCACTTGCAGGTTCAATTGAACTGAGTAACCCATTGCCTCTAAGTTGCATGCAATGATCTTCAGCATCAGCTTGGGCACAAATGATCACCACTGATAATCCATTGTAGTGTGCTTCTTGCATGATGTTAACTGCATTATCAACTGTCATTCCAGGGATAACCTTCATCAGTACTTGTACAACATATTCTCGTTTATTGTAGTCATCGTTGTGAAGCATTACTCGATATGGCGGTGCTGTTTTCCTCGACTTCCTGCACATCTTAGAAAAGCCAGAATAAATATTTACTTTTATTTAATTTTGTTCTGCAAAGGAAGAAATAGTTAAATAACCATAGAATATCTCGGGGGGAAAACAATTAGCATAACTGCAAAGTACAGCATATAAATCACTATAATGGATCTCCTAGATCCTTTTCATTAGGAAGGTTAAGGCATAAATTCATAAACAACCATCCATTCATATTTCTTACATTACTATCCTAATTATTTGAAGAGATAATTGAAAAGGGAAAAGAAAATTGTTTTAAATAATTGAATAACATATATACTCTTTCAGAAGATACTTTTACCAGTTTTAGGCTGGCTTTTATTGAAAATGGCCCTATAAGTTAAATCCATATCATAATAATAGGGATCCTATTGAAAAAATTCTCCGCAATTTCTGATTGTTCATTAGCAGATTTCTTCAAATCTTCAACAGTTTATATACATGTAAGCATTCTAATGAGAAACTCCTTGTTATTGCATTTAAACAAAAAAAGTTGGAAATCGAGTTTTGCCCGCTTAGAAAAACTTAATTAGAAGATAAACAGTGAAAACTTCTGCTTACTTCAAATCAAATTCAGATTCACGACCAGGGGTGACTTTTTCAATAACTGGCTTTTCCAGCAGTCCTCCCCCTTTACCAGGTCCTGTCGATACTAAAGCCATTGGAATGCAAAGGTTGGAGCATGGTCCTGTACAAAGAGAATATCTGTCCCCTGTAATGAAAATTTTCAATAACTATATATAATGTGAACAAGGTCTCATGGACACTAAAAAATTCCACTTACAAAAATAAATTGGGAAACAAACGATATATACTATTAGTCAGAAATAAAATAAACTTTCTACCACACATTGTGAACATTAACTAGGAATGAACATATAAAGGCATCGTGAGATATGCATAAATAAGAACAGATACAAGAATTTATGCACCATAAAAGTGGAATCGAATGGCCAAAAGCAAAATAAACTAAAGACATGGGGAAATATATAGTGCACTATGCTCTGAAATAACCACCACGAACTTTTAAATTTGTAAACTGTTCTAATTTTGAGAAAAATATAGTTCCTCTGCTCCTGTCATTCAGATCTAACAATCTGTCCTTTGCTTCTTCCAGTTACATAGGATAGGAATGAATGATAGGAAGTGCAAGAACTTGCACAGGGAGACGGGAAATGTGGCTTGGTAGATGCAGAACCTTAGACTTTGGCATTATATCCAAATCAAAGATTTTGCCAGTGTCTATTGATACAAGCTCGTCGGCAGAACTAACAGCTTCTATTAATCATCTCATCACGAATATACTTTTCAAGTTGTCATCAGATGACAGGTTTCTTGAAGAAATTAGTACTTTTAGTATTTTATAATTTATACTACTATTGAATTTTTTTATTCTGATGTGAATTATGGGAACAAATGAGATGTTCCCAAGAGCATTAGTCATTTTTTTAGGTGGCCCAATATATGAGGCTCCCACTTAGTGGGATGGGGAGGGTAAATGTACGCAGCCTTACCCCTGCAAGTGAGTGAAAGACTGTTTCTAGGATTTGAACCCATGACCTCATGGTCACTAAGCAACAACCTTACCATTGCGCCAAGCTCACTACATATACAAAATTTATTAAACAGACGAAACAATCTATTACAGCATTTCTCAGTCTAAGGGTTCAGTTAGCAATACGAAAGTTCATGCAAATGTATTAAAAAACCACATTGCAAACATTAATAAGCCCTGTCCATCAATTTGGATAAGCCACTAACATTAATCTTTTGCTAGGGAAATGATCCATCTGATTGATCCAAGTGAAACCTACTCATAACTACCATCACACACCACTTGTTCTTCCAAGTTCCAACTATATAAGAAATCGGTGTCTTCATACAATCATATTTTAATATAAGCTTGATGCAAAGATATCACAAAATCATCAGATTTTATTTCCTAGAGTACCACAAACGCAAGTTGTGATAAATTTTCCATTCTAGAATTGAGTGAAGACAATTTTATTCCCAATCAATTATACCACTCTAAGGGTTTATTTACATGACAAAATTACATAAAAGATTGTCTCTAACATTGGACTAGCAAGCCAATTCTAGTTTTAGCCCTATAGCTAGGCCCAAACAGCACGGAGGCTTCTTCTACGACCTCCCTGGGTCAGCTTCTGGTCAGTCGCTCACAGGTAAAACCTGAACTTGCGTAGCAAGCCGAAACACAGCTAAATGTGGACAGGAAAACAGGATCATCCGATCACGGAGATCCGGATTTCCACCAGGTAACGTTTTGGGCTCAAGTAAGGTGATATACACTCCCTCAACCCTATATAAGCCCCTTCATTCACCAAGTGCATGCATTCTAATCTCTTCTCTACACAATTCACACACCTTTCCATTTCATAATCGTTGAGACTAGTTTCTGAACTACCACTGTTTGCTAAAAAAATAAAAAATCATAGAGTGTAATATCTCTGCACCGATTGTGTACAAATTTATATATAGTAAATCATCCACCATTCATTTGAGTTACTTTTATTTAAAAGTCAATATGATTGAAAATGAACGATGATGATGCAGTGACGGTGTAAAATACTCATACACCCGTAGTCAACTAATTCGCCAAAAAAAACAAACTCTGGTAATGGGTGATTGAAAAGGGACACATGAAATATAAAAAATTTCAATAGGAAAAAAATTTGTGCAATAAACATGCAATATTTATAAAGGAATTTATTAAGTGAAGAAAAGAATGGAAATGTGAGAGATGAAAGGGAAAACCTGAGTTTGGGTTAAAGATGTGGTTAGGAGAGAGACTAATTCTGCCACAAATCGCACTCTTCATCTTTCTTTTGGTTTTCTTCTTCTTCTTCTTCTTCTTCTTCTTCTTCTATATTATGTATGATGAAGATGAATAAAACATGTGTGCCCTTACAAAAATGGAGAATTAGGAACAACAACAAAAAAAAAAGATGGAAAATTTAGGATTGAAACCGGTGGGTCGTGCAAATGACACGTGTTGTGATGTGTGATAATCAACCATCCAATTCTCTAACCTCATTTCTTTTGTTCGTTTGTCTCTTCATAAGGTATCTTAAGTTTTTTGTTTGAGAATAATATAAGATTTATATATAATTATTATTTCATTTATTATTTTTTAATAATCAATAATCTATATATATATATATATACTATTAATAAAGGGAAAACACAAAATAATCACTCATCATGGTGTAATTTGTGTTTTCCTATTTTGCCGTCAATATTTTTTTATTTCTACCAAAAAACCATATAATATTATTTTCTTATTTTAAAGTGTATTTAAAAATTGAATATTAGACCAAATTGAATAAATTCAGCAAAAATTATATTTGAATTTATAAAATACAAAACATACATTACAAACGATAAGAAAGTGAATTAACAGGCACGACAGTGCATGTCGACATGTCAACACGCTAGTAATGATAATATAAATAGTGGATCATACAAAATTGTTACTTTTTTCTCATTTTGTTGTTGGAGTCCATAATAAGTGTATTAATATAATGCATAGATAATATTAATTTTTTTATATTATGATTATTTTATCTATAATTTATTTTCAATTATTATTCACTTTTAAAATATAAGTAATATAAATAAGTGATGTATATAAATTTTTACACTCATACACTAAATATTATTGTTTGAGAAATAATAAAATAAAAATTAGCTTTTAGAAATTAAGTTAAATATTTGTCAAAGGGAAGACATTTTCTAACACAATATTCTCTTTTCTCTTTCTTAAACAATATTGTTACACGAGGAAAGAAAATGAAGAAAGGGTCTTCAATCAGTGACAAACTCAAAGAAGAAAACATTTACCAATGATAGGATAAAAAAATTAGTTTTTCTTGTTAGTGTTGATATTGTGAAGCCTCCCTTTTCTTTGAGACTATGTTTCCATCTTCATTTTTAATAATGAATCATACCTTCTCTATGGCAAAAACATTAGTTTTTCTTGTTCACTCTTTCTCCCTCTCTCTATGTGCTAGCTTGGAAGTTGGAACCATGGACTTAACGGTTTACTAAAATATTTCAATGTTTCATATTGTGGAAAATTATTCCCAAAAACAAGGAGTTGAAAAGTAATAACTTGTTTTTTCAGTAGACTTCTTTTCATTGTCCATTACTTGCTCTTGCTCACTCATAATCCAATCTCACACAGTATTTTTCCTTTTTCTTTGAAGGGACAACGTTTTGGTTATTGTAAAATAAGGCCTTATTTTCTTAAGGTCACCATGTCTATAAAAATGATATAGAGAAAATGTTAATAAATTAATTTTATATTAAATATAATATTTTAATTTATTTTTTATTTGGAAAATGGAATTTAAATAATATTTAATAAACCAGGGGATAATTTTGACATATATTCCCAAAAGTAGGTAAAATTAACTAAACAAACTTTTAACATATTCTCACAAATGTCTTCCATGAAAAATCATATTCAAACATATACTCCAATATATCTAGGAATGGTATGTAATAAAAGAGCGTGTCACTTTATGTGACATTTCTTCGGATCGATTGAAAAACATATTTAAGTGTAAAATTTAATAATAATATATTTTTCTTACCAATCAGAGAAAGTAACACATAAAGTAACACTTTTTTGGACAGAAGATAGACTCACTATTTAGGAATATAATTTCTCCCTATAGCTTTGTTGAGAGTGTGATTCTTATACTAGGAAATTCCTTCGCAAAAATGAAATTATTAAATTTTAATTGTCTATCTATACACTTTATTAACTATTCCCAGAAATTAAAATTAGTTAATAAAAATTAAAAGAAACAATTAAACCTGCTTAGTTTAACTTCTCCCAAAGCTTAATTATCCACCATACTCTTCATTGTTTTCTTCTTTTACTGTGGAAAACCCATTTGGGCCGAGCAAACTCCCTTTTGTAACCTCTTGAACACCTTGACCATAAAGTATAATTTTCCCCCCGAAACCTAGTAAGAAAGAAGAAGGTATTTTTTTTGTTTCATTGGAGACTAGCTCACTTATGTTGGGGTTTTCTCCATCATAAAATTCGAATTCTTGAACTTGGGTTATTGGAAAAACATGTATCACTTCAAGTGGGTTCTAAAAACACCCCATTTTGTTGTCCTGAATTATTGCTGCATCTAGTTCATAAAGTTTTACCGAATTTGTGAATTAACTTTCATTTCTTTGCATATATTTTACTACTGTTACTCTTAATTAGATACCTTATATCACACTTCTACTAGTGAATTTTTATAATGCTTTCAATATCTAATTGCTAAAGAAATGGGGAACAGAATGGCCTTAACATATTTTATGGACATATATCACTGATTGGCATAAACTAAATGTTGCGAATGGATTCAAGTGTACGTTCACAATGATATCAGAGTATTATTAAATAAAACTGTACCAAAATATAAGCATTATTAATAGCTTCTCCAAAATATAGCATGCTTCAGTTGTGGGGAAATAGCATGAAAATTGAGCTAACTCATGAAGCCTCCTCCTCCACCAATGTTATTGGTTCCTTGTGATGAAACTTGTCCTTGTGAAACCATTTGTGACCGCTGCCCAGGCCCTTGAACGTATCCTTGACCCATTCCCGCTCCAACCATTTGTTGCTGCTGAGGAAGTTGTTGTTGATGCTGCAGTTGCTGTAATTGCGGAAGTTGTTGTTGGGACTGCAGTTGTGAGAGTTGTTGCTGTTGAAGCTGTTGCTGCATTGGTTGAAGTTGCTGCTGTTGTAGCTGAGAAAGCTGCTGTTGCTGCTGCTGCTGCTGTTGTTGTTGCATCTGTGGAAGTTGTTGTTGCTGCTGTTGCTGCATCTGCGGAAGTTGCTGCTGCTGCTGCTGCTGCTGTTGCATCTGTGGGAGTTGCTGCTGCTGCATGTGAGGATGCTGTTGCTGTTGCTGTTGCAATTGTGGAAGATGTTGCTGTTGTGATTGCATCTGCTGTTGCTGTTGCATTTGTTGCTGTTGTTGACTGGATAATTGTGGCTTAAATACAACCATATCCTGTTTGCATTCGAAGGATTTGAGAAAAATAGACAAGTTATATAATCAATCCACAACATTATAATAAAAGCCTCAAAACTCAGCAACTAAATAATGTTACCCCGGGGAAAAGCATCCCAATCAAGCGGAAGGCTTTGTCAGAAACAGATAGTAGCAATGTCTGAGATGGTAATTGGATAACTGCACACTGAAAGTAAACAACAAAAGTCCCAGGTCACAAAAAATCCCAACCAGTAAAAAATGAAATCAATAGCCCTTGGGCACGCAGGCTTGAAAGTTTACGGGGGTATGATCTGACTATAGTTAGAACAAAGCTGAGATGAGAAGAAATGCACGGTACCACACCAAAATTTACAAATACTTTCATGGGCAGAAACTTGAACAGAAAACTTACCAGCTTCTTTTCCTGCAGCTGACCAAGAAAACCATGTGGATTCATTGCCCGAAAAACTAGGAAATCTGCCTTTCCAACATATTGCCTATTGTCACAGACACAGTTTTATAAAATTAGCATATCTATAGAACAAAGTGTCACAACAAATATACACCTACAGACACGAACAAATATAAGCAAGACAAAGTTAAACACAGAATAAGGACTGACTTGTTATTCATGTGGTCTTGAGATATAAGCCGAACTATTTGCATCACAGGGGGCCAGTTTGCTGCAAGTCTGATACCAATAAAAGTGGCATGTTAGCAAATATAACAAATATAGATCTTATAGATCTGTAAAGAGAGTTTGCCAAATCCATTATTTCATATCAAACACTCAAACTAAAAGTGACTTTCTCAACAAAGACAGTAGGCTTTACAAATAATTTTTTATCTTTACTAATAAAATGCTTTGATGGACTGGCATGCTAAACAACCATGTTGAACCTCACAATGTTCTATTTCACATGAATAAAATATATCCCAGGACAAGTTTAAAGGTTCAGAAAAGAAAAGAATATCCTAGGACAAGTTAAAGGCAGGTTGAGTTAGTAACATTTTTGAAACTCAAGTTTAAACATCAAAATCAACACTACACCAAAAAGAAAAGAAATCCAAGACAAAAGTGTTATATACGTCAACCACTTATAGTATTCTGTAGACTTCTTCTTAGAATAGATTCAGATAGCACAATTTCCAGAACTTACGTCTCAGAGGCAGAAAAATTCCTATAACCCTGCCACACAAAAAATATGAATCAGGTTTACACATTAAAGAACTTGCAAGTTGCCACAAAAGCACATATGTTGGTGTTGTTAAGAATGAAACTGGAAAGGCCATATAAGGATATGACTGACAACTGTTCCAATGTAAAGCAAAATAGAAATAAATAAATAAATGTTTATCATGCATTTGAGAACGTACTTCGAGTTTGGTGATGAATACAGGTTGTCCTTGTCTTTGCCCAGATAAGCTTCCCTGCATGAATTTCAATCACTGAAATTATAGAACTGATGCACAAGCTTGGTAGACAAATAAAAAAATGGCACGATTCCTCATGCTATCTAGCACGTCCAATTGTATTTGGCAATTTAAAATAATTTACTTGTAATTTAAACCAACAGAAAGCATAAATATAACAATTCTTTAGAAAATTGTTACTTAAAAAATTCACTCAATGTGTTTGGAAGTATAACTATGATGCCCTATTGGTGCCAAACAAAATGCAATTCTAATAAAAAATGGTGAAATGGTTTTCTTTAATGAAACATAATCACTTATTTCATACTAAGAAACAGAAACTCGGGAAAAGAAAAGGTAAATGCAGTAAAACCAAAATTTGTGGAGTGAACTTGTATTGAAGGAGGAAGTGAGCATACCTCCCAAACCTTCACATATTTGGACTGTTGTTGTGTAGATTGCATACCACTTGATCCCTGTTGTGGCAAAGTCATATTAGCTGCAGCGTTGTTCACAAGTGACTGCATACCTGATTGTGCTTGTTCAGACATTCCTGGAGTAGGAATCATTGTGCCATTCCCAGAAGAGACAACAGATGGACCAAGACCACCCATCACATTTTGGTTCATGTTAACTCCATTTTGCACCGTTTGGGCTCCTGAAAGGTTTCCTTGGCTCATACCTTGCACCTGTTGTCCCATACTAACAGCCGCTTGCAGGTTACCCGATGGTTGCGAAATCCCAATGCTTGAACTTCCAGACAATTTGGAAGTGGCTGAAGTTAATGAACCAAGACCCGGGTTTTGTCCAACCTGCGCAGGACCACTAAGAGGCCCAGAACTAGTTATTGATGTCATTCCAGACTGTCCAGATGAAAATACATTTTGAGCCACAGGTACAGAAGATGCCATCCCACTAGATATCATGTTTGACATGTGCATAGCAACAGGAGTCTGACCCATTGACTGAAGTCCCATGGAGGTTCCACCACTTAAGGCAGCAGAGTTTATTACCTGCCGTGCTTGAGACAGATTATTCAAAATGTTCACATTTGCTTGAGGTGGATTCACTGGCCGTATGGACTGCAACATTGACACTACAGGCTTTGTATCCTGCACATTTTCATTACTTGTGATTATATCTTGAGAAGTAGAAGCTGGAGAAGACGTCTGCAAGCTTGGAACTCCTTGACCAGTACTAGTAGCACGCGGAACTGACGAATTATGAGGAAAAGAAGGTCCAGCTACCATAGAACTTACGGGAACTGACTCCTGAAGAATTAGCATAAAAATACAGGATCATTTGAAGAATTGAATCATAAAAACTGAAACCAGCCCCCATATTTTAATGGAAGTCAGACACTCAATACTGTAGTCTTAAGGATTTAAGTTTACCACTTTTACAGTAGCAGATGGCACATTCCCAGAAGAAATTGGTTGCCGGTTTGCAATAGAGCCATTAACTAAAAATCCATAAAAAAATCATGTTAGTTTAATGAATCTTAAACCAGAAGATCAAAAGAATAATTAAGCCACTTAAACTTGTTATCAATTGATAACCAACTAAGCATGACAAACTAATACTCTAAAGCAACTACCTGACCATGAAATTTTCTAACTTTTTCAATCAAACAGACAAGATAGTATTTTCATATAGACAAAAAATGTAACCTATTAGTTTTCCTTTAAGATGTATAACAAAATAAGTCTTTCCACATTAATTGCTTCTGCAAAATTCAGGGCTGCAACTTATGTGCTATCGTGAAAATAGTTATAATAATAGAAGGGCACACATGACACGAGAACAAACGCTAAATATAAATGAGTCATGCAATTTATTTTATTGCAGTACCAGTACATGAAAATAATTAAAGAATTGTCTTTGATAAGGGATGCAAATAATGAATGTATAAACAACCTGATGACATTGAATTTGGGGGTGCCCCTGTTACTTGTGTAGTTGAGACGGTGTCTACTTTAACAGGACTCTGATTTGAGGGCAAACTTGTGATCCCAGAACGACTTAAAGCAGCACGGGCTTCCATGAAACTTTCTGATATCAAAATAAGGAAATGATTGTTTTTAACATCAACTGGTGGATCAGCTGCTCTACTGTTACGTTTTCCCTACAATACCAAAGGGATACAACCAGTATCACTAAAAGGTTCAATAGCAGAAGAAAAACACGAATGAGCTTCACTGGACTTAATTCAAAAAATGAAGGAAAAGAAAAAAGACAACACAATCCAAAACTCAATAACATCCACTTCTGCTTTTACTGATACAAACAACACCTTAACCCCAAAAAACAATAGTGTTGATGTGTTCTATATATAAATCAATTCAGTGCTGAAAATGGAAAGCAGTAGAGTGCAGTCTCTTAAAGAAAGTGGGTATTGGTGTTTGTTTAGAGATATATTGGAGTACTAGACACTGTGTGTTATACATGAAATAACACTTAACACCAACAACAACCAAGCCTTAGTCCTACTAGGTAGGGTCTAAAAATTTGAATTTCATCGTGTGAATGCGTAACAGTGTCAGTGTCCATATCCATGTCACATCTAGTGGTCAATGTCCATGCCACTTGGGAAAATACCAACCAATGAAGAATTTAAGTAAGGTGCTGAAAACCTTCAGCATCTAAGAATTAAATATATTCTCTGCAAAAAACATTTTCCTCACTTAAATTAGTAAGTGACAATGATTTTCTCTAGTCTCTACTATAGACTAACTTATTTTTTTCAATGCCAGTAAAGCAGCACACATTCAGAACTCAAATCAAAGATAATTTCAAACATTATGAGTTCACAGCTGAAGCTTTTTACAACTCCAAATTCAGCAATAAATTTTAAAAGATATAATTTTGAATTTTGTCAAACATGCTATTAGTTGATATCAGACAGCATGCTCTTAACATGTTTCATATGCCGCCTTTAAAAATAAACAACTAAAGACAAATTACTATTTTAGGAGAAGAGCGATGTGCATTCATACCGAATTGTAGATGGCTTTGACTTTGGGAAGTTGTTTTGCACAGATGACTGATAGAGACACAGAAAGCTGCATTCAGAAGATCAATTCAATTAACCATATAAGTGAATAAAGACTTGGAAACTTATTCAGTTCAAAACAAAGAAACAGATATAATACAATTAAAAAATAAATAAATAAAATGAAGAATACCTGAGGAAATGCTTTAGCAACAGCTTCAGCATCATATAAACGGCTAGCTGGGTCTAAGTCAATGCTTTCACTCTGCTCTAGATTCTGCAGTCGAGGAATATAAACTGGTGTCTGCAACGGATAAGGATTACTTGCAGAAACAAGGATACAATGCCTGTGCGTGTCCACATTCTGCTGATTTGGACCTCCACTTTGAGAATTTGGGAACATCTAAGCATTTTAACAATGTGGTGTGAGGCTCAAAATCCATCTCGGGGCTAAAGAGATGCCCATATAGTTTCTAACCAAAACTTTTAATTAGATACTTTAATTTAGAAGAACCTATCATAGTGTATGAAGAGGGTATAAATTTACAATAACACTGGGATAACCGAAAACTTCATGCAGCAAAGCTATCAAATGATGTGGTCCAAAACAAGTGCAGGGAGCTCTGGATATTACTTACATGAGTAGCAACATAAAGAAAAGCATACAAATTCAGCAAAATTGTAGCTTCAACAAAAATAGCATCAAAGAACAAAGTTCCAGCCCAAAGGTAACTATCAAGTATCAACCAAGGCTGCTAAACATTTGTCATAACTTGTAAGGTAGTTTTCTTTTATGCAAAGACATTGGCCAGCATCGACACATCTTTTACCCTTAGACTCACAATTTTCTTTAGGAGGATATCAAACAACTTAGTGAAATATCAAGTTTAAGGGAGTGTAAGTGCGGTAGGAAAAGAAGATAGAAGAAGTTAGATTAGTAATTTAGCATACTAACATAAGAGACCGATTTCCTATTTTGATTCCTTTTTTACTTGGAAAGTTAAAGCATACTTGCATGCTCTAAGAACTTACTAGGCCCAATTAAAAGACACCAACAAATTATCTATTCCGTAGCATTAGCAAAATACAATTATCTGATATGGTGGTGGGGACTCAACCATGATAGAATAAACCAAATTATTTTGTTTTTTAGCATTTACACATGTACAGTATAAATTATGTATATTTTTTCCCTAATCTTTGGTGTAGCAACCATCACACTGTCTTCTATCTTGCTATAGCGTTTTAGGGATCAGCTGCTATCCGGGATTTGACTACATAGATACAAAAATAAATACATCCAAGACACAAGAGTAAGAAAGTGAAATGTTAAAATAAATATAATGATCATAATGATGGTGGTGTAAAAGTAAAAACTACAAAGAGTCAGGATCAGACATGTATCAGATGAAAATTGAAAGAACCCATGCAAACAGGAAACTGAAGTACATCATGCATACCATAAGAGCTTCAGAAAGGCCTTCGGCAATTGCTGCATCATTAAAACCACCACCAGTAAAGGGTATAGCTGATAGCCATAAGAAGAAAACATCAGGGTCTCTTGTCCAGCCAGTCCGTTGCACGAGGCAACCTGCATCCAATCAAAAAATAATATACCATAAGATTAGTCGACTACACAGAAATTGAGAATCCAGGTACCATAAAATCCAAGATATTCTATTCTTCATAAATGATGATTGGTTAAATATTGTCCATCTTCGACTTGACTTTGAATTAAGGGCAGACAGGGGAACATAAACAGACAATTTGCTTAAATTTTGTATTTAGAAACTGTTATCTTGTTCCCTTTTCCTTTTTTCTATATCTAAATTTAAATGCAAAGCAGGTGTAAACTAAAAATAAATGAGCTGACATAGTGAAGCTGTAAAGACATTAGTTTTGAAGTTATGTTTTTCTTAAAGAACCATATTTTTTTAAAACAAAAAAGTCAACAACAACCAACCCATAATTTTTTAAATAAGAGAAAAATTCATTTAGACGAAGGGAAGATTACAAAGAGTCAAGAGGATAAGAGATCATCCTTACAAAATTAAAAATGAGGACAACCAAAGAGTAAAAAATAAATAAATCAAATCTGTTCAATCTCTCAACATTTCTGTCAGAGATTCCCTTTAAAAAAGCACAAGCTTCACACCAAATAGAATGCAAGTGTCTAATTGTATCCTAAAGAAGTGGCTCCTCCAAATAAAACTCCTTGAGTGTGCAAGAATTAAACTGACATGATCTTAAATAGTACGGCAAAAGAAAACTATGCAAAACTATTACCAGAATAACATCCATGAGTATTATAGGTGACTAAGGCAAACTCGATGTTGGAAGCAGAAGGCTTCTGCAAAAGAAAGGGGAAAGAAAAATTAATAGATGAACCACAAGACCATCATAAGGCAAGATAGAAACAATATCATATGAACTAGTATGGTTTCAACAAACTCGCATATGATAACTGTCAACAATGAGATAACAAACTTAATTCTTTTATTAAATAATAAATAAGTCAGATATGAATATGCCATGGAACCAAAGACATGCACACTGGTTGTATAAACAACTACATTATTAAATGAAAACTTTTGATAAGGGGAAATAAATGAAAATCTAGCACAATTCCATTGCTTTTCTTTAAGGCAAGGAAGCACGGATACAAGACGAGCCACAAATACGATACAACACGAGCCACAAATACAATACAACACAGACACTGGGATACGGTGAAAGAAATATAAAATGCTATAAGATACGGTTAGAAGTGTCAAAAAATGTCTAATACAGATACAAGTAATGTCACACGGACACCGCGAGAATTGTGAAGTGGCTGTGCTTCCTTGCTCTAAACATAAATAAGAGGTATTCACCCGATATGATATAAGACAAAAGATTGCAACATTTTCAGATAGCATAGATTGAAATGAGACTTCAGGTAATAATATTTGCTTTCAAATTTGCCAACAATTGCAATTTCTCATCAAAGTAAAAAAAAATGTATACCTGCCCAGTTGAATCAATCCCACCAAAACACCTGTATGAATAGCACAATTAGGTCAAATTTGTCACCATCTATGATACGGTTTCCACAAAAAGGCAACACTTTATGATCCTTTTAATCAATACTAATAACAAAAAATAAGCTTAATTTCTGTAAAGTACCAAAATTGAACCCTCAAACAACAACAAAAAACCCTAATTTTGATCATTACATAAAATTGGAGTAGGAAATAGGTAAAAGAGAATAGAAGATGAACCTGATGATCTTATCAAGATAATCCATGAGAATGGTGTCCCAATAGGGTCCCATAGCGGCGGTGCTTTCCACCGCCACGATGAGTTGTTTCTCCGCCATCTTCAGATTTGTATTATCGTTGATAATGAAGAGAATGAAGTAGTAGAAGTATTATATATTTAATATATGATATATGATTTATGATTATGATATATGATGAAGATGTGAGAGATGGAAAAGGTGTGTGTGATTTTAGAAGGAAGGTGTATTCAAAGTTTCAAACCATTACCAAATCTTAGTTCATCGGTAATTTGATATTTATTTAGCTTCATAAACGATAAATACTTAAATCAAATTTAATATAACATTCATAATATATAAGTAAATATATCTTGATTTTATAATCATCATCTACTTGATTTTTTTTATATTTTGTAGATTTTTAAACTCATTGACAATTATTTTTTGTAAGTGAGTATATTGTGAAAGTTAGAACTTAGAAGTGCTTATAATATGTTGTGAGTGCTAATAAAATGTAACTTATCTATTGAAATTACTTTATGTGCCAAATTTTAAAATATTTATCTTTTAAGACTGGTAAATATCATGAGAAGTTTTGTATAATTAATAAATTGCAAGCAAGCTGAATTAGGTAAATCTTAATTGAGTCAAACATCTGCTAAAAAATATTTTTTTTTTTTATATATATGTAGCCTTAAAATTAGTTTGGGAGTTGGACTTTAGAGAGAAATAAAAAGAAAGGGAAAACTTGAAAGCCATAAAATATACTTATAAAATAACTCTCAAGTCTTCTATTCCCCGATGAAACAAATTTCTACTTGAAGTGTTTCATAGTGATAAGGTATTTCATGACCTTACCATGTTTGCCATGACCCACTTGGTAAAATTATTGGACACAAACTTAAAAAATAGAAGTGTTGGAAATATAGTTATATATTTCTATATTTACGCTCAACCCGAGGTAGAATACAATTAAATTTATTATATTATTTATTTTATTATATTTGATATTTAATTAAATAGATTACATAATAAGATTTTTAATTAAAAATTAGAGACTTTGTCATTATAATAAAATATTATAATAATGAGAAATATTTTTTTTATAATTTATACTTTAAATTGTTCTTGATCAAAGAATTATTAAAAACAAAATATCAATGACTCAGATAGACCAATATGTGATAGAGTTTATTAAATAAACATTAATCGATCACATTTATTAAATTGCACATATAGATAATGCATATATAAATATGATTAATAAACTTACTCAACCGAGAATTCCTAATAATTAAGATTATCTAAAATTGCCAATAAGAAATTTTCAAGAAGAAATGAAATAATTTACTTTAACATGAGAATTAACATAATATTTATTATTTTATTTATTATACTTTGATTTCAAATATATAATATATTATGATGTTATTTGTATGAATATTGTGTATGATTAATTGGTTATAGAATCAATGATTAATCTCTTATTTATTTGCTACACTTTAAAGCAAACAAATTTTGTGATCAAGAAATTAAGTTTGAGAGTGTCCTATTTTCTATTCTATTGGTTCGGAGAGTATATAGTAAAAATTAGTCTTGATGTAGATACATGTTTAGAGATCATAAAATACAACGGACTATGTATATTATATGCACTTTTTTTTGTTATATATGATTCACACAGAAATAAATCCAAATTTATTTCATGTTAAGAATACTACTTTTGAAGAAGCTTATGTTGAATACATTTAGATTGTGGATTAGAACTTAGAAGGATGGACTTATATGGTAAAACCAAACTATGTGGTGGATATAAACTTGGTGAGAAAATGCGGGTCTGGGATGATATTGGACTTTCTTTCTTAAAATCAATAAGAGAAAATAATAATAAATATACATAGTTTTATATAGAGTAATTATCATTTTGGTCTCTCATGTTTTTCGATCTTACTAGTTTAGTCCTTAATAATTTTAAATTATCAATTTAGTTCCAAATTATTTCAACGTAGAATTACGTTAGTCTTCCGTCCATATCTGTCAGTTAACATTAACAATTTGACATACATGTACCGTTAACTGTTGACATGACTTAGACCTCTTCTTCCAACAAATATATATTATACACAAGTATCTTCTTCCGACATATATATATATATATATATAAATATTAAATAATATATTAATTGTGTATAAAATGTTTATACTATCAACACATATATATTATACTCAACCAGGTCTAGCGTGGGTATGGATAAGTTTCCAAACCTTAATCTTATTCATTATGGTGAAAGTTTCCTTCTAGTTATGGTTACGATGGTAGGCAAGCTTTTAAACGTTAATAACAACTTGAATATTGAGAGAGGAAAGTTTGCAAAAGTGTGTGTAGAGATTGAACTAATTCGTGATTGGAATAATGATGTTAAGGGATAACTGGTAATAATGTTGAGTAGGAGGGTCTACACATGTTGTGTGCAATATAAGATTGTTATGGGCATATTTAATTATAAACTACATCATGAAAAAACCGTATCACCACTTGAGATAAAAACCACAAGCCTTAAAAGGTGTTGAAAATGATATTACACACAAAGTAATGTAAAAATGTTAGTTTTTATTTGTAGAAATAATTTTCTTTTTATTTAAGTGAGCACTTTATAATTGATGGAGACAAGAAATAGAAACATACTTGGAGACTGTTGATCTTTGTTCTTCCAAAATAAGGATCACCACAATGCAAAATCCTCAAGTGACAGTTATGGATGAATGAGGAATCTAATAAAATTGACGCACTATTGTCCAATACATAATAGAATAAAATTACTGATGGTGATTGTTTCATTGTTAAAAAGAAGAAATTGCCAACATTGGATTCATCTTTAAATGGAATCAACACCACACATCAATCATGCAAGTTCAGCCCACTCCTGAAAGATGAGTAATGATGGAGTAGAAAGATGTTACTATCTTCTCTTGGAACATTAGGGGTGGAGGAAACAATGGCAGTAAGCTCATTATGGAAATTGTTATGACAAAGTTTCTTAATTCTACCATTTTTATAATGGAAACACACATCTACTATCTCTATTCAAGAATGCAATAGTATTATTATTACCATAAAATACATTTTCAAATTTTAACATTTTGATATTTTTAAGGCTAAAATTGTCATTTAAAAATAATTTTTTCTTTAGAAAATATGTAATTACTTTGCAATAAAATAATACCCTCTTTCTCCCTCTCCATTTCATTCTCAACCTTCTTTTTGTATCTGATTTTTTCATTCTTATTTCTTTTATTCATTTTTCATATCCTCTCTCCACCTTTCCATTTTCATTCTCAACATTCTTTTGTATCTATTTTTTCTTCCCCAACTTCTTTGTTCATCCTTCTTCCTCCATTCACATGTATTATTTCACTCACTCAACATTCTTTATCATCACGTCTTGGGTATGCATACTATTTGGTGTTATTGAAAACATTTTTAGTGGATCAAAATTATTTGTTGCTTTTGTAGTAATATTTACTAAAAATATAACATTTTTATCTAAAAAGTTAACATTTTTTTGCGTATTTTTGCTTCATTAACCTTATTTCTTGCTTTTGAGTTCAAGATAACAATTTTGGTGTTATCTTGGATATGTTGATAAAAAATTTAGTGGGTCAAACTTATTTGTTGTTTTTAGATCAACATTTATTCAAAGCTAACATTTTTACCTGAAAAGTTAACATTTTTATTTGAAAAGTTAACATTTTTTGGGTATTTTTTATTCATTAACCTTATTTCTTGCTTTTTGAGTTCAAGATAACAATTTTGGTGTTATCTTGGGTATTCATATTATTTTGGTGTTGTTGATAAAAATTTAGTCGGTCAAACTTTTTTGTTGTTTGTTAGATCATTTACTAAAAGATAACTTTTTTTACTGAAAAGTTAACATTTTTTGGATATTTTTACTCTATGAAGCTTATTTCATGCTTTTTGAGTGGAAGGTAATAATTTGTTATGATTCCCATTACAATTTATTTGAAATTTCCTTGTGTTATTCTGGCGTACAGTCTTTTGTATCTCACAGTGAATTTATTTTTGTTGTCATTTTTTACTATATCAATTTTTTTTGCTTGCTTTTTTAGTTTAACATTACTAACTAGATCATGAGCTTTTACATACCCAACAACATCAATATCATCCAAGTAAATTTTGCCTCCTTTTTCTTAAATACTTGTTATTTGTTTTTGGAAATTTATGCCTTTGTTTCTACAAAAGTTTTATATATTACTAAACATATTTAAAAAGTTAAGCTCATCTCTAACTATGTTGTACTTACTCTTAATACTCACTTAAATCTTTAACTATGGGCAGGTAACTCACAATCATTTAACTACAATTTATTGGAATCAAGAGAATCATATATATGTCTATTTGATTCTTCTTCAGATTTCAGCAATATTTGTATATATAGTTATTTCTCGTGAGCATTTTCCTCTTCCATATATATTGTGATTTGCTAATGTGAGGAAACCATCTATATAATAATGTAAGGGGTTGTTGGTATTATAAAAAAAATAGATAACATCTATGGTTGACATATCGCGGGTGGAAATTGGTGCAAATACATGCATTGATCGAGGCAGGTTAGTGACTTGGTGGCTTTTATTGTTTTATTTTCAGATTAAACATGTTTTGAAAATTGGTGCAAATACATGCATTTCTTGCTTTTATTGTTTTATTTTCAGATTAATCATATTTTCAGGTTAGTGGCTTGGTGTGAGCATCCTTACTACTTATACCTTTTGGTTATACAACTGAAGAGAATTTGAGGTTTGTTCTTTGGTTCTAATTTGTCATAATGTAGTAATTGGGAAGAACTGTATGCTCTGTGGAAAAGTTGGAATTGTAGGATCAGCAACGTAAGTTAAATCCATTCACTCTGATTTCACAATCAATTTTTTGAATTGATCTATCTAGTCTTCAAATTCGTAGAATAAAGTTCTTGCTCAAGCTTTTGAATTTCTCATGAGTTTCAACTTTGTCTGGTATGTTTGGAAATCCTAGACATAAATGTTTTACACGTGTACATTAGTACATTTGTTTAAAGAAAATATCAATTTAAATAACTCAATATAGTTGTTGTTTAAGATGCAGTGGTTTAACTCCATTTATTGACTTTAAGCAATTTCCTTTCTCTGCGAGTAATTTTTCATGTCGTGGTTCCAGCAGTTGTCGTGGGTGCTCTCAGTTATGGTTACATGTGGTGGAATGTAGCATCTATTTGGGTTCTTTTGTTAGTTTAATTAGTTTATAGCTACCATTTTATTTAGCTTTTACGAGTATTTTTTGTTTCAAACACTTCATCCACAACAATGTCTTTCATTGCATCATTATTTGGATTTAATTGATATCCATTGTCAAGTTCAAGGGGATGTCATTCTTGAGTGTATACATTTAGATGAAGATTTTACTCGTGAGGAGACGATGCTTAGAGTCATGTTCCATATTGCATTTGTGCGGTCAAATATATTGATGGTGAGTCGTGATGACATTGATATTTTGTGATATGCAAAGGATCAATTTCCCAAGGACTTTAAAGCAGAGGTTAGTTATTTGTATTCTTTTGCGAAATCCATTTTCTGAAGGAGTAGGAGTTGAACATATACTCATATATTTGTATCAGGTGCTTTTTTTGGATAATAATGTTGTTATACATGATCTAACCACAATCAATGTGAGTGAAGATGCAAATGAGACTGAAAGTGCTTCATTTGAGAAATTCTATCAAGTGGAAGAGATTCTCAGCAATATAATTGATGCACGAGAAGGAGAGGAGGAGTATGCTTCTCTTTCCATGACAATGCAGTGGATGATGAAAATTATAGAGAGGTCTGGAAAGAGAAGATGGACCATCGTGCTTTAGACGAAGGGAATAACAAAAAGGTTGACAAAATGAATATTGGTATTAAGGTGAAAGACATATTTGTTGATGAAATGAAGTACATGATCAATGAGAGCGCGAATTCAAATAATGATGCAGTGAAAGACTAGATGAAGGAGAAAATAATAGTTTAATTGGTTTATGTCATTACTAGTTGTGGCAAGGAAAATGTCTTCCACAAAAAAAATATTATTCATGATAAATGTATTTGACGAAAATGAATATCTAAGTCCATATCCAGTTCATATGTTTGATGTTAATGAAATGATGCATTCAACATACTAAATCCAAAATTTCTTATCTCACTTAAAATTTATGGTTTTCCCTATTATAAAATAAAGTTGAAGATTGTCCCTCCTATAATGTTATTAAAAAATTTACACTAATATGAAGGATTATATAATAGTATAAAATTGGTTGTTACTGAATTGACAAATCATGTACTTGAATCACATATCATACCAAAAAACATTGAAAACGTCATATATATTACTCGAATGTCCATGTTTAAAATTAATATAATTATTGCATTTCATTAATTTAAGTCTTTTAGCAAATTTTACCTATATTGTAGATATTATTTTTCCAAATATCAAATTAAGTGAAATACTTATGATATCAAATGTCTTACCCCAACTACTCTAATCACTTTAACTACGTGCACTTATATTTTAGTGACTTTTTTTAACAATCTTTACATGTCAGCATCCATATTCTTTATGTTAGTGGAAAAACATCATTTGAGATTGAAATTATCCATTAAGGACAAATGACTTCCCAAAAGAAAAACTTAGCAAAGTATAAGTTATTTTTCTAATCTCACGCACACATTCATATATATATA
>NC_032017.1:15557810-15601729 GCF_001865875.1 Lupinus angustifolius | reverse complement strand
ATATATATACACACGACATGGAAAACATATTAAGAATAACTTCTTTATTATTAACGAGGATAAAATATTACACTCTAAATTCAAAATACATGTACCAAGTCTTGACAATTTGTTTACAACATTCATTAAGGGTTTGAACTTGCAGACTTATTGAAATAAACAAAGTTAATTATATGAGATGAAGTTCTAATGACATATAAGTTTTGCTTCGAGACACTTGATAAAAGTCTTGGAGATATAATGATTACGATAACAAATGACTCAATTTTATTCAGAGTAAATGTTGAAATTTTTTGAGGTGATTTCAAACCAATTTTGCCAATAGTTCCAAGAGGCTGTGTTCAGATGTTGTACATGTAACAATCAATACATCTTATCATTGACATTAATGTATAATTTTAACTCTTTCAAAAAACATGCGTCTAGAAAATCATGACAATACAATATAAATCATCAAAATGTATCCTACAACTTATTTTACAATATCTTCTAAACTTTTTCTTTGTTACAATTCTTTATTTTGTTTAAGATAATAAATTCAACACTACCAAATTCGTCAACAACTCTACACTGACAATCAAATACATCAATATCATCTTTTATAAGATAACCCTCAATAACATTTTTATTAACAAATTATGTTTTCATTTTTTAAATAAATTCATGCAAAATACATTATCACTTGTGCACGAATGCACTAGTATCCTAGTTATTACTTTAAAACAACATGCCTCTAATTTTCTTATATTAAAATAGTTCTCAAAATACTCAATACAAAGGCAAGCACCAATGCATATCATTATCACACCTTTTGTTAAGGGTCTAAATCACACTCAAATCATATTAGCTCCTCATCTCATATGTAATTGTAACTCCAATTCTCACATTCTTCTTGCTTCATTTTAATGTGTAATTTAGAATCGATGCATATGATTATCTTTATGCCCCCATTTATCTGCTAGTTGTAACCCGATGATGCAAGGTTCATAATGAGACTAGTTTTTGGAAGTAGCAAAGATGAATGTAATATAAGGGGGTGTTTTATTGTCAATCCTTTTCTACTTTCCAGTAGGATTCATGCCACACTTACTTTAGGATTGGAAGATCCATCTACAAATATGGTCTGCTCATTTACTGGTTCATTTGGGATTTTTTTCAATTCAGCAATAAGTTCGATTAGTACTTGAGTTTTAGGGCTTGTTTGAGAGTTGGATTTTGGAGGGGAAGGAAGACAAAGGGAAGGCTTGAGAGTCATTTCACGGGTGTATTTCATGGCTCCCAAGCCCTCCCTTTCCCTTCTTTCCCCTCCAAAATTCAACTCCCAAACAAACCCTTAATGGTTAGACGAGGTTAGTACCTTATCTCGAGTTGTGACAACTCGATGGACTAGGTGATCACTGGTCTTTCTAGCTTGGGCTTGTGGAGAACTTGTTTGATCGGTTAATTGTTTTTTGACAACTATGGAGTGGTATTGGAAGTATTTTGCCAACCGTCTTAATTTTAGTAAGAGAGCATATGTCATTTTCTCCTATTTTTAGTACCTCGAATTAGGTTCTTGCATGACTTTGATGGTGAAGTACATTGGTTTTTGACCATCTTCAGTTTCCTATATTAATGTGAAAGTGACAACTTCTTATGCCAATGGAAGGTATGCATACAATATTTCTATGGCCTAAGGTACACTTACATTGGGGGATAGGATATAGGTCTTTTGAACATACTTTACTTAGGTCGGTGTAATCCACCTACATCTTCCACTTACTTCGTGTCTTCTTTAGGAGGAGGGTACATATCTATTGTCTCACAGTTTATGTCACTTCATGTACCATGAGCTTGTGATTGATCAAAAAATATATATTTAAGTCAAAATTTAATTATGAAATATTTTTCTGACCAATCACAAACTCATAGATACAAACTGTGAGATAGCAGATATGCTCCCATTCACGAGTACCATGTTGGAGAGAGAGAGGTAGTAAGCTACCTCCCTTATGAATATTGTATTTATAAGTTCCTTGAACCTATCCTCCACGACCTCCTTCCTTTCTGCAACCATCTTCCTCTTTCTATTGGCTATTGGTTCACATGATGACTAATGAATGTTGGATATATACCTAACATATCAATCACCACCCATTCAAAAAGATCTCTATTTGCTTGAAAGTGATTAGTTCTTGTAGGTGTTCATGAAGTGTATTTCCAATATATACAACTTGATCCATTTTGGACTCAGCCTCAATGACATCCTTTCTCCTTCATGCAATGGATGAATATCTCATTCTTTTGCTCACACATCTAATTCTATCATGTGGAGTCCTTTTGATCTCTTTTTTTATATCTTGGACTTTGTTTATGAGTGAGATTTTGAAAGGGAAGGGAAGATATGACTTTAGAAAGTCTTCCCCTTGTTTGGGAGTTGGATGAAGGAGATGAGAAACCCGCCAAAACCCTCCATATGTCTATTTGTTAAGCCCTAAATTTGGGGTTTTTTTGGAGATACATGTCAAAATAACTAAATAGTTTTAGTAATATTATATAATTATACATTATTGTTCATTTCTCATTGTTAATTATATTTTTAAAGGAAAAATAAAAAAATATTCTTACATTATCATTAGTTTACCCTCGTCTTCTAAATTTTATACTCCCAAACAATGGGGAGAATATCCTTCCTTTTCTCTTCCATTACTTCTCATTTCTAACCCTTTGATTTATTTCCTTCTCTTTCCCTCGTAGCTCTTAAACAAAGTATTGGTGATTAGCATTGATGGTCTAGGGAGATGATGCCACATTTATTATGTTAACTTTTCCTAGCAAATTTGTTGATCCCGAATTTTATGTTGTAGTGGTGAGTAATGTGGAGTGTTGATGAACCAACCTTAACATTGATTGGTCAATAGGACAACCAGCGAAATCAATATGATTTATTTTATTAGACCTATTGGCTATGAGTGCTAATAACGAAAGATTTATCTAAATTATTTGACTCATCCTTTTGTATGTATAATATGAGAATTCCTTAACTCTGGGAAACAAAGGGAAAATAACTAATTATAAGATAAGATTCTCAAATCATATAAACAAGTCCAATCAAACATAATAAATACAAAATCCTTTAATTAATCTCAAGAAGGTAAGTTCTAATTAACAGGCTGAGGCCGATTAGTGTTCATGGATTTATCCATTTCCTGGATTTGGGGTGGATCTTCAGACAGTCTTTTTGCTTTATGGACCTCCAGGCTGCAGCAAAACTCCTACTTTTTTGAATGTCAGATTTTATTAAGGTCGTGTTTATTACCGGTTTTTATATTGAGAAAAGATATATGCATGATAGCGTAAATGTTTTTTATTATATTATTCATTTTTCAATTATCATTAATTCTTAAATAAAAATAATATAAATAAATAATAAATAATACATGATATTATATTATTTTATATTTCAGGGAATGTCATTTGAGATTAGATTTTTTTCTCGACAAATGATATAACAGGAAACTGAAAATGTGAAGGAATAATTTAGATTCACAGATAGGAAGCTAGTGGTTAATTTGAGTATTTCTTAAAAATGAAGTAGGAAATTGGTCCAAATCTAATTAAAAAGTGTTAAATAATTAGGAAAAAAATCATAAAAATAGAAAAAAGTTGTTTTTATTATTTGATAAAATATGATTAGTTGGAACCTAATACATAAATATTTTTAAGATTATGTGATCCTTGACTCCTTGTACTCTCAACATTATGGAATGGAGATTTTCTATCTCTGTTTACGTCCCCAATTATATCTAACACCAATTATAATATGCCATTCAGTTGAATAAAAAAGTTTTAAAAACAAAATCACATTAATTGGATAATTTAATTGGACAGAGAAAACAAAAAAAATAGAATTTTATAAGACATCTATTCCAACACTACGATGTTATGGGTTACCATGCTAGACGTGGCACCTTTAAGATCTTACATTATGAATGATGCATTAATTGAACACATAAATTTCCTACTAACAACTAAGTGCCATTTGCTTCAACACAACCATGACCACACTACAGTGCAATTCTCTCCTTTTCAACAGACCTTGTCACCTCAAAAGACCCTTATTGAATCCTAATTTCCTATCATCAACTCGTTTTATCTCAGCTTCCAGTCCATTGAAAAATATCCAAACTTTCAGGTCAGTTTGTGTTGTGTTGTATAGTATTGTATGTTCATCCTTTTTTACTCTTCAAAGTCAATGTTTATTGTTAAAGTTTAGAACTTGGAGGTGTTACAATGATTGGTAGGTGGGGGAAAACTGTTTCTGCTATTGTGTCAGAAGAAAATGCAGTTGGGTCAAGTTTCTCTGCAACTGATGTATTCAAATTGACATATTTAGAGGTGGGTTTATATGGTTCTTACCCTTAACTTTCTCTGAAGTTTGATTAATTTCTAATTTGAGTAAACCCTCAATTCAATCCTCCAAACATTAGGGTATTGTGGATATGTTGTTGGAAGTTTTTGTTGGCGTTTGTAAACTGGATTTTAGATGAATTTGATTTTGAAATATCGATTTATGTTAACAGTAAGTTTGAATACAATTGATTTTGGAAAAGGTAGCATCTTTGGACTGTTTTTATCATTCAAATCATTTTTAGATCAATAAGTATATAAATGGTATAAACATTGTATTATTTTGGTAAAAAGTTGTGAGAGATGTGAAAGCTTAAAATGTAAGAAGCTGTTGAATGAATGCAATCGAAAAAACTCTAGCCAAAAGCAACCAATTCTTGCTTCTACTCAAACCCCAGTTTGAAAGGGAAACAATGTTTATCATTTTTTAACAAACATAATGTAACTGTTAAGTGCTCAAAATCACTAAGTTCACAAACCCTCCATGTGCAAAACCAAATACCACTCAAGTCTTTGAAAGAATTAAAATGTCACCATGTTAGACCTTCTCATGAATTAATTGTTGACAAAAAAACTTACATTTTAAGGGCGTTTTAAATATCTAAATAATTTAATAGGTGAGAAAAAACGTCGAAGTATCTACTTGATGACACCATAATCTCGAGGAATGAATTGGGTGTAAACTCTTTCCACTTTCCTTTAACATGGGTGAAGTGTTGGTTTTAGGGAAATAGTTGGCTGTGGAATGTGGGTGGGGCAAACATATTGGTTGATCCAATCTTGGTTGGTAACTTGGATTTTGGAATTCCCTGGCTCTATGATGCTGCTAAGAAAGTGTTAAAGAAGTTCCAGGTATCTTCCGATGGATGCTAACTACTTTTTGATTTATGATTACCTCTTTGTTATTTACCCGTGCTGTTAAGTGTGGGAATTAATGAGCTTGGTCTCACTGGTATATATGCTATTGTAGTGCAGCTCAGTGACCTTCCGGAAATCGATTGCGTACTCATTACCCAAAGCCTCGATGATCACTGTCATTTGAAGACCTTAAAGCCCTTCTCTGAAAAGTTTCCAAGTGTTAGAGTAATAGCAACTCCTAATGCCAAATCGTTGCTGGATCCTATTTTCAGAAATGTAAGTGCACATTCTTTTTAGTTCCTGTCACTATTTTTCTTGGGCTAGTTGAAACCTTGCTATATATGTTTGAATTTAAATCTGTGCCTTACTTTCTCTTGGTATATCTAATCCATATCATTAGTTTGGACATAAAACCTGGTTTGAGGATTTTGAATGATACAATGATCTAATGAACTTATTGAACTATTACCCTAAACCTGAGCCTTTACTGCTGTGTTTTTAACTGAAAAGCTTTCAAAGCCCATAATAACTATTTTGGTTCTTCAGCATTGTTCTTGAAGGGAAAATAGTGCCACAATGCTGTTAAACTCATGTTGAACCCTTTGTTTACAGCATTTTTTTTCTTTCATGAATGTGCACATGTACCCTAATCTACACTTAAGTATTTTCTTTACGAGACAAAGATAATAGTGTTTTGGTGCATTCAATTCTCTGATTTTGTCCTTGGAGTATAAGTTTCTCCAAACAAGATGCTTGAATTGTATTGAGTGCCGGTGCCGGTGATTTTTTAACATTGCACAGGTACAACTGTTCCTGTCCTCTTTTACTCCTCTGGTTATGTGGTTCGTTCCTTCTTTTCTCAAATGCTTTGGCACTATGTCGTATCCTCATTTAGGATGTTAATTGAAACTAGAAGCAGTGAATGTTCTGTTGAGAAATCATTGGCTTGTCACTTAATCTTTACCCAGTTTCAATTATTTTCAGGTTACTTATTTAGAACCTGGACAAAGCTCTGATATTGAAACAAATAATGGTTCCAAGATTACGGTTAAGGCTACAGCAGGACCAGTTCTTGGACCTCCTTGGCAACGCCCTGAGAATGGGTAAGTACTGTTTTCGAGCACATTTTTCTCTCACATATCTATGTATTAGGTTTTATATCCACCTTATTTGTTGGTTTATTATCCTTCCATGTTTTCATTCAAATGGTCTTCAACATAATTTATTGCACTTCATCTGTTGCAGGTATATTGTTAGATCCCCACAAGGCCAGTTGTCTCTTTATTATGAACCTCACTGTGTATATAATCAAAGTTTCATTGAGAAGGAAAAGGCAGATATTGTAATCACTCCAGTCATAAAGCAACTTTTGCCTAGTTTTACCTTGGTTTCAGGACAAGAAGATGCAGTGAGACTTGCGAAGCTGCTGCAAGCTAAGTAAGCTTAAAGTATTAAAAGGAAGAATCGCAAGAGAAAAAAGTTTAAAATTTCAATAGGTCATTATAAACGATCCAAATTTTGATTCATGCCTTAGCAAAATGGGAAACTTGTAACTTCGGATACTGGAACAACTAAATGAGTGCAGTTTCTATGAAATAGTTACATTCAAACTAGGTTAATGAGGATGGATATGATTTTAGAGGGTAAAAAGGAAGTTCTTTGTAAAAAGTCTTTCCAGTTTAGGAACAATTAACTTTTCAAGTGATTGATTACATCAGTTAATGGCTACCAAGTAAACCATCTTTCAATATCATAAACCAGTTAAATGGTTAATTGTTCCTAAACTGAAAATCTTTTCTGAGAATTTCATTTTGGTGATTTTTCTCACTTTTATTGGTTTCTTCAGAAGAATACATTTGAACTTCAGTTTATTTTGGTGTTCAGACGATTTTTTTTATTTATTTCTTGTTACAAGTGTAAATTGTACTTCATAATTCTCTAGATATATCATATATGCTCTTTTCTTGTTGAATAGGTTTGTTGTGCCAATGAGAAATGGAGACCTAGATGGTAAAGGGATTCTTGCAAGCATAATTCAGTCTGAAGGAACAATAGAATCATTTAAGGTTAGATTTCTCAGTTATTGAAAAGTTGCTTAGTGCATCACGTCACTTCTGTTATGACCATAAAAGAATGTATCATTTTTTCACACTAATAGTAACCTACATAATGGAGCCCAGAAATAGGCTAGGTTGAATGTGTTATGGTAGAGAAAACTGCTTGAACAATGTTCTGGTTGTGAGAACATAATGAATGTGTGCTACTATGCCACTTATTGGTGCTGCCAGCATCCTGTGTTGGCAAGGCCCAGATTTGGTCGGAGTCAGATCAAATCGTGGTGTTCGCTGCTGCTAGGCTTTAAGAAAAAAAAAGTTGTTTCTTGATTAATAGCTTTAGCTTTTAGTCTAGTAGTAAGTGTTTGATCCTACGCATAGTTACATAATTATCTCGTTTACCTTACGTACTGCGTACCAAATTCATCGTACCACGTACTGGGTTTCTCAGAAAGAAGGTCTCATAAAATGAATGTAAAAAGTGACGAGTCATGCATCCAAGTGAACAACGTACCCAAACCTATACTCCGTACCAGGTATCGTGATCCTACACCAGTTTCTTCAATGATTCCAACATGAACATTCCAGAAATAGAAGTACTTCTCCTCACATGGTTGTCTAGCTTTTATTGAATCTTTTACTAGCTTGATCATCTATACCTTATTCCTCCCAGCAAGCTCACTTCTCCATGAAACAAGATGTGTTTTCGTGGGCAATTTTTTAGTGGTTCCCTACTTCCATAACACTTGCCAGGAGAAGCCTCAGGCAGCAAATCGTTGCACACTTAGCTGCAACTTGCTTTCTAGCTCGAGTCCTTGTAAGAACACTCTTAAGGAACTGAGGCCACAAATTAGAGCACATTTTTCTGTCCTCTTTCTAAATTTTATGTCCAACCTTCTCTCAACTGATTAGCTTTACCTTGTTCCCTCTATCGTCATTCCGGATTTTCCTAATGCCTCTTCTACCTTTTATGTTGCTTAATTTTTTTTATGTTGCTTCATTATTAGTCTCCTACTGACTATTTGGCTTCAATAATCCAAATTCTAAAACTAGTCACCCTTCAACATTGCATATGGCAAAGTGACTTTATCATAAATCCACTATTTTAAGGACATAATTTTTCTTGAATTAGACATATCTTGCTGGCTGGCTGTGGCCTACATCATATCTTCTTGAGAATGTTACCACGCTTCCTCAGTCAATGAGTTTTGTGGAATTATTTACCCTGTTCAGTTTTAATCCCAAATATTGGGAGTAAAGTACTAACACGAGCATAAGATAAGCGTGACAGAGATGAAAATATTGTGTTAGATGAATGAACATAAAAGAAGATATAAGATTATGAATGAACACATTAAAGGGAAAGTAGGAGTGACACCTATCAAGGAAAAGGTGTGAGAATTATGCCTATGATGGTTTGGTTCGGACATCTGGGAAGAAGGCTAATAAAAAAAACTTCAGATATAGCAGTTATGAGTTAACTAGATGGAAGATGGCTTGACAATCGAAGTAGGAGGAAGACAGAGAAAAGCTCTAGGTGAAACCATTGTAAATGATTTTGACTGAAATGACCTATCGGATAATGACATCGTTTGATCTACATAACCAGTTTGCATAGCGGAAAAAAGGCTTTAGTGGTAGATGTTGTAAGATGGAAGTAGCATTGAACTTTTTCTCTAGTAATTGTTTTTAAGTTATAAGTCATGCACTCTATCATTTTGTTGCATGTATAATGATTCTATCTTGAAATGGTTATGAATGCAGGAGCTCTTATCAAAAGAGTTGCCAGATGCAAAGGTTGTAGATCCTACACCTGGAATACCAGTAGAAATTTCAGCAAATTAAAGCTCTAGTTCTTCTTGCTCCCTCCCCCATCAACTTCCTTTTTGAGCCAAATGGAACCATATAGATGAATATACTTTCATGATCAATAGTGTAACAAAGACAATTTTTTATATATATTTATAATGAAATATTAAATATACTACTTTTTAATAACCCAAAAAAGAATACAAATAAATATCTATTAGTTATGCATGATGCTCTTCTATCTTGAAAGGAAAAAAAGTTGTTCCATTCTTGGCAAGCTTGGACTCAAAAAAATGTCAAGTTTTGTTCATCTTATAATGTCCATTTAGAGTTTTAGACTAAGAAATTGGGTTGAACTTGGTGAAACATATCAAAGCCAAAAAATTCAGGTGAGAATCCTGGTGCAGTTAAGTTATGCAACCAAATTTAAGGTGTTTGAATTTTGCACCACAATTATTTTGTTTTTTCACCATCCAATTATTTCTTAGTTTTTCTTTCCAAAGTATAATTCACTCCTCAAACACCTGTGTAACAAACTATTCTGGAAATTGGAATTGATCAGGGTTTTGTATTTTAAGAATTCCGGGAATTGGAATACTAGAATAGTGACTTTTAATCTTTGGAAAATTGGGATTCTGGAAAATTGGATATTGATTTTAACCCTTTTGAAATTTGTAATTTTGGAATGTGTGTTTATATTTTTCAGAATTCTGCAAAGTGATTTTTATACTTCTGAAAATTGGAATTCCGGAATAGTGATATAATACAGCTCCAAAACTATGATCGTGGAATTGTTTAAGAAAATTGCTTCATCCATAAATATTAATTTTACCTTTATTTTTTAGTTTCATTAGGAAAGGGGTGGTATAAAATATTATATAGATCGATTTAGCTCAGACTAAATAAAAAAATCAATACATGTGAATAATGTATGATATATAGATTTTGTAGAAAAAATTTAGATTGAAAATATATAGATATTAAATTCTAAATCTTAGAATTTGTTGTTGAGTTTCTTTTACCTTTCATCACCAACAATCTGACTTGGGTTTTTGCAACAAAAAAAAAAAATTCGAGATATCCAATGTGTTTGCTTTGGTTTAATGTAGTTTCAATTTAAATAACAAAAAAAGAAGTTTCAATTAGATGTAATTGTAGTCTCCAAATTCATGTGAAGGATTTAGGTTGAGCAAATATGTGTCGCATTAGTTAAAGAAGAATAACAAAAAACAAAGAGATTTACATATGAAAGTAAGAGAAATAATTCAAAGGAAAGCCACTCACGTAGTTAGATTCATGTTAAATCAATGGACAAAAGATTGGATTTAGGGTAAACTGATTTATAATTTCCTATAATGTTTAGAGTAAATTACACTGATATCCTCTGAGTTTTAGTAAAATTACACAAGCCATAAAACCTACGCAAACTCCCCTAATTATATGTATATATACATTACAGTGACTACCCCTGTAAGATAGATAAATATAATTTCTTTCTTAAATAAAAAATGGTGACGAGTGTAATTAAGTCAAACAAAATATGATATATTGTGAAAACAAGTCCAAATAGTATAAGAGTCGATGTTTATTCTTTATTTTGGTTAGTTAAAATATAATATGAGAGTAATTTAAACACATCCTTAGACTTATTGATGTAGTTTGTAATGAATAAAAAATAATGAGTATACATCAAATTTATACTATTTGGACTTCTCTCCACAATATAACATATTTTGTTTGACTTAATTACACTCGTCACTATTTTTGTTTAAGAAATTACACTCATATATCTTTTACATGGATAATCAGTATAATATATATTAAATATGGGTGGTTTGTGTTGGTTTTAAAAAGGTTTAAATGATTTGTATAATTTCATTAAAACTCAGGGTGTAATTCACTAATGTTTAAGAGGGACAAACAAACTTTATTATATACATGATTGTCGCTATTTTAACAATTGAAATACGAGTTAGTTCAAGTAAAAGATGCCCAATTCATATAAGTATGTGAGATGTTCCATCCCAATTTCGAGAGGATCTCATTTAAGTGCTTGACTCTTTTGAGATTAATCTCTTGAAAAATAAAGTAAAAACGACACCAATGCATTTTGCTCTAATTTGAAATGAACTTATATTCAGTAAAACAAAATCCCATGTTCAACTTTTGTGAACTGGAATAGTCAAAATCCATTATGATATCTAAATATAGAGGTACAAAAAGAAAAAGAAAACGTCTGGATTTGCTAATGAGCATAAGACCGAATCTTGGCTTTGAAATTTACCAAAGAAATCTGATAATTTCTTTTGGCAAGATTTTGATGTTACTTCACGGCTCACGCCTTCTCTATTCCCAAATATTCATATTCTCATGTTCCAAATCAATTAAATTTCATCAAATAATTTAAAGGTTACTTTCTATTTTTATGATTTTTCTTTTAATTTTATAATTTTAAATCTGAGTGGAATGTAATTGGGACACAAAAAAGAATAAGTGATCTCCATTACTTTATTGCTTTGTCTGCGTCAACCATGACAATGAAACATGAACTCCTTGAGTTTCTTCTATTAATGAACACCAATGACAAGTTTGGCTTTGCTTATGTTGATTTATGTAATATATATATATGCGGATGGTTTAAAAATTTATACACTATTAATGTATAATTTCCCTTCATTTGAACAATTTTTTTTAAAAAGTTAATAATAATAGAATATAAATTATGAATAACATAATGACAGTGTAAACAAGTCTTATATTATTAGTATATATCTTTTTCTCTTATAAAATTTTAATCTACTCAGAATATTCATCAAAATATAAAATAAACCCAAAGATGGATTTTCCTACCTGCTACACTACCTTGTATATGTTATTTTTCCTTTCTTTAAGTGACCATAAAGGGTCACTAACCTTATATTCATTCAAGGGGCAGATTTAGCAAGAACCTTTCCAATTATATCCCACCCCAAAAAAACATTGCCTTAATTAGTGCATGTCCATGTTCAAAGAATCTAAGTCATGTCAATTATTATATTATCTAGCCAACAATGCATGTGGCTCAAATAACAATCAAAATACATGCTTTTACCCACTTGAAATGATTAAGAATGCATAGGCAACATTATCTATATAAATTTATCAAAACCCAACAGAATTTTGTTAAACCGACACTAAATTTATAATATTAATGTACTGTACATATTATCTTCAAGTTTTTTTAAAAGCCTCAGAAAATTGACTTGACTTTGATTATGGGTATAGTTGGGTTGCATTAAGAGCATCTTTTGGTGTAACTTGATATTATACAAAGGAAAACCATTAGTTATTATAAATTAATCATGCATATGGTACTAACTACTAAGTATAATTCATAATCATGGAATTATTAGGCTTATCCTTCATTTTTTGTATTTCATATGTATAGTAAATTAACTCTCATGAAAGGTGATTAGATAAAGCTCTCCCATCAAGACTTTAAGATGATTCAAATCAAGTAAAATATATATGAGGGGTGGGTGCATGTAGTGCACTTTCATTATGACCAATAACTTTTTATTCATATTAATACACATATGATGCACTAATTAATGTAAGGGAAAAACTCCCCTTAAAGTTAGAGTAACCTACAAATATCTACCAGAAATTTTAATGAGAACATATATGTTGATCAACAAAATTTTAGATGTTCAAATTGTTATGTTATTTTTATGGGACATAGATCGTGTGTCTTTATTAGTGTCTCATTCTTTGTCTTGGACCAATCAGATATTGCAACACGAATAAATGAATATTTTTGTAACAAAAATAATATTCTGATTAGCCTAGTATAGAGAATGAAATAACATTGGAGATAAATGAATTTTATCTATTAATACATAGTTAATATATCATCCTTTATTCATTTACATTTCTTTTTTTTGAAGAATCAAGGATAATTAGATATAAATGGTGAATAATACAATGACACAATGTATAAAACTCATATAATTTAATGGATGTATTATTTTCTCATTCATTAATTCACTCTTTTATTTATTTATTTATATATAGATAGATATAGATACACGTGTATATGTGGCTGCTAGCTACTCATATAGCTAGGTCCCACTCTCACATGCAACAAATTAATACCCACTTAATTATTATACTGTATTATGGAGTCTATGATGTTATCTCTTGAGCGACATGGAATCTGAAGAGAAGGTTAGGTTTGAGAAATCGGATCTAATAGTCTAGTTCTGCTTCTCCTAATTGCCTATAACAAGATAATATAAACAAAAAAGAATATACTTGCACATCCTAATATATATGCTAGCTTGCCTTGGAATATTCGAATGTGGACCATACTCTATTATTGGTGATTGATGGAAATGTAAATTATTATTGCTTTGTTTTCTCTCTTCCTAGATAGAGCTACCTATATATGCAGGCAATAAATTATTTGCAGAAGGGTCCATCATCTGCAGCTTTTGTCCAATGTTTTTGTTAATATTTTGTGGAATAAATTACATCGATATCCTGAGTTTTAAGAAAATTATACAAATTATCCCTTACTTTTTTACACCTACACAAACATTTCATAGTTTTTATACTTTCATTACATTGACCACTTCTGCATAAGAAGTAAGTGTAATCTTTTAAACAAAAAACGTGATAAATGTAATTAAGTTAAACAAAACATGATATATCTAAATAGTATACAAATCAATGTATCTTTATTATTTTTTGTTACAAAATGCACTAACATCTCTAAAGAAAAATTGTTTAAATTGTTCTTATAATATAGTGTAACGAACCAAAAATAATAAAGAAATATTGACTTATATATTATTTGGACTTGTCTTCACAATATATCATGTTTTGTTTAACTTAATTGCGTTTATCACATTTTTTGTTTAAAAGATTACATTTATTTCTTATACAGAGGTGATTAGTGGAATGAAAATATAAAAATTAGGAGAGGTTTGTATAAATATAAAAAAATGATGAATAATTTATATAATTTGACTAAAATTCATGAGGAATCAGTGTAACTTACTCCATTTTTTTATTTTTTATGGTGATAATTTGCATATTCTCTTATATATTTTACTTTATTATATATGCATCCATCGAGGTAAATACGAGGATAAATCAAATTAAATTTGACGTACACTTAATTAAAAACAATAAATTTTTGCATAGTCGAGATTCGAATCTACTTATCACAGCCTAGGTAATTTGTCAAAGTTTAAATCCGTTAATTAAGGAACCTCTCAAAACTAAAAGAGCAATAAAAATATACCAAACATTAATTTCATCTTTTTTAAAAATGACACTTGATGCGTATGGCATTGTAAAATGAATCTAGCTAACTTGTTTGATAAATTCTCAGTCAGTATGAATCTACTGCGTTAAAACACTGGGTATTAATTTCAATTAACATGAAAACTGACCTTTATCATTGACCAATAAGAACAACCTCTAGTAACCAATTAGAGTTGTAGTTCGTTCACTCTATGACAAGGCTTATATGTAAAGGGTTCATCACTGAATAATGATATCTCTATTAATGGAAATGTAAGTAATTGTTTTTACTTATATTTTCAGTAACAAAAATGTCTATGATAAACAAAAGAATAAAAATATTATTACATATCATATTTTGTGTATTATTTTGTGACATTTATTTCTCCATTAATGGAGATGGTCCTTCTTTATCCCTACATAAGAATATATTGTTGGTGAAACTTCAAGATCACGTTTTGAGATATAATCTCACTTTGTTAAATCATAAATGCTAGATATTGACATTAAAGAATTAAGTAATTGATAAGAGGGAATATTATTGAGTGTCAACGTATGTATTGCACGCGTGTAATTCATGGGATGCACATGAAACTTTAAGAAATCGAATATATAGCAAGTAACTTAAATTATTAATTTTTTCTAGTCAAAATTGTATTTAAACTATTTTATATATTTATAGTATTTGCTTGTAATTATAAAATAGTATCGTGGATGTGACCATAATTGTGAATGAAAAGAAATTATAAAAATTACTGGAATCGCGTAATATTATGATCCTAGACATAATTTATAATTCTACCAAAAAAAGACATACTTTATAATCTTAATTTAACCATACTGAACATAGAACATAATCAGAGAGAGAGAGATTGACTGATCAAAGTTTGAACCATTTGTGTGTAATTGTGTTGCCTTTACATTTCATTACGTATGATTCTAGATGGTAACAAATGTCTTAAAATATATTCACAAAAAACACTAACTTTAACACATTTGTATAAGAACCATATTTCATTACTTAACAGTGTTATTAACTTGAGTTTTCACATAAATTTGACCATGAAAGAAATTTGCTTT
The DNA here is from genome assembly GCF_001865875.1 of Lupinus angustifolius. Lineage (NCBI taxonomy): Eukaryota > Viridiplantae > Streptophyta > Magnoliopsida > Fabales > Fabaceae > Lupinus > Lupinus angustifolius. The sequence goes on along the minus strand of NC_032017.1, from coordinate 15,586,250 downwards.
ATTGATTTTTTTTCATATATAAAGCTTTGCGTTTATTTTATTAACACAACTTGTACATATGACTCATTCGTTCAAGTGATACATCAATTTATTGTTGTTTTTCCCTCGAACAAAACTCAGGCTCTAGTCTTGTATATTGAGAAAATATGTACTGGGAGCCTGGTATAATATAAATATTTTGGCTAGAATATGATTGTTTCTTACGAATGAAATTGTGAACTAGACCATTTTATAAACAAAGTTAGTGTACTAAAGGAGGGAAAGCAAACAATTTGTTGGTTCACCCAGGGCAAACTAGATTATAGGACGTTTTTATAAGAATTTAGATCTTTACGATAAAATATATCATATATGTCTTCAGTCGATTTAACAAGACTAATTATATTTCTAGTAGATGAAAGTACATTTTCTGTTTCACATTTGTGTCACTTCATGGTTTACAATTGATTGAAAAAATATCTAATTTTAAAATTTAATTATTAAGTATTTTTCTAACCAGTTACAAACCATGACACGTAAATGGGATATAAAATATGGTCTCTTATATATAATTATATAATATACTTGGAATAAAGTTTTTTATTATTGCAGGATCAATCTCATTATTTTTTTATCTAAGTCAATACTTGAATATATAACTAATAAATTTTCATATGTTAAGAAGATCCCAATATTAATTACACTATTTTATTTGTCAACCTCATAGACCTGTTGTATTTCTTTACTTTTTGCTTAGCACATATACTAAATAAAACATACGTTTTTGTTCAACAATATCGGCTAACTATTGGATTTATTCAAGTTTATATCACACAATAGATACGGAGGAAGTGAAAAAGTTTATAAGTGGAAAAAGTCCATAAAACAACTGTCTTAAGGTTTAGGTTCAAGATGGAACATCTTACTTGTGACTCTCCATTCTTCTCATATCCTGATAACAATGAAACTCTCATGTGGTTAGAGACTTCCCCCAGTCTCAGTCTGGTCCAACACTAACACCTACCATATATGGCCTTAGTAGTACCTTTTGTAGACTCAGTTAGATTTGGGCAATTAATCCAAACCAATCCAACATATTTTGTTACCTAGGAACTTATTTTGTTGTACACACTCTTATAATTCTGTACAGAGCCTTTTAGATTTTAATAATTGATATTTGGTCACATCACACAAATATAACATGTTTCACATAGTCTTCTTTTAGCATTTTAAAGTCATGTTGCCAGCAATATTGTAATTGACCATAGCTCAAGTTATTTTCAGAATTGATACATATCTGCAGCTTCTTTGTCCTAATATATGATGTCAAACATGAAACTGAATGTGGACATTGTGTTCAATGCATATTCTGAGGGATATTCTCAAATTCTATCCTTCAAAATCACAAACCACTAGTATCCTATTAACTCCATCACACTCACCAAAGACAGTGTATTTGTTGGACCACCCCTTCACCAAAGTCCAAATTATAAGCATGGTTTTGTATTATAAATGTGATCATGAGTTATGTCTGAGTCAGCATGGTATATACCATAGATATAGTTAGAATTTTGAAGTAATTTGCCATAATGGTTTTCACCAAAATATTATATGATACACAATGAAAATATTTAATCAGTATTTCTTAACTGTTACCCTTATTGGAATGATTATCAAAATTGATGTTATTAAACTAATAAAATATTAAGGGACAATGAACATGCTTCCAAATTCAAAACTAAGGAAATAATAAAATGGTGTAGCCAGCAAAAAGGGGTGACTTATTTAGCATCAATACTGTTACTTTATGTACCTTTCACTTCTATGATTTATATCTCAGACAACATGATGTAAGGACAATAAAAATGAAAAATCAAAAGGGAATAACATGACATAGGAGTAGAGAAATTTCTACTACAATTTGGTTACAAAACTTGTTTTTTTTATACATAATCTTCAAAATTAATAGCCTGGTGAAGTTGTGGTGGTATGTGTAGAGGATGACGAGTCAGGAGAGTTTGAATTACCAGCCCCTTCACCATGATTAGCCCTTCCTTCTGAATTTGAATGTTCAGATAACTCTAATTGCTTAACCTGTAGCTTCTTAATTGAAGCTTCTGATGTGTGTGTGGAAGCTGGAGGATGTGAAGCCACAGGTGCATAAATTCCGGTCGGTGCAGTATCTGTGGTCAATTCCCCTGATGAGGTAGCTACTGCAGCATATTCTGGTGGTTGAACAAAAATGTTCCCCACAAGAAACAAGGGAGCTGCTTGTGAATTAGCATTGTTGCGAATAATTGAGTTTGGTCTTCTGTGGTGCAGACGAAATTTCTGTCGAAACCGAAAATGAAAATAGTTTAGACCATATGATACACTACATTAAGCTCTAAGAATATTGCTCAAACTTCTGCATCATAAAAGACTAGTCGAATTCTAGTATATGGTGATATCTTTATCTAAATTTAAGCATCAAATGATTAAATAGTATAGTAGATCATAAAATGGGGCAAGAAATTAAAATGACCAAATATTATACAAACCTGTAAATGACTTTTGACTTCATCATTTGTGAGGCCATCAACCTTCATTAGATCTCTGATCTGTTTTGGTGTGGCAACTGCGACATAACACCGAATTTCGAACATCAATATACATAACTATTATTGCATTTGGAACACATAAATAAAACTTGTCAATGATAAGATACTCACGTTCTGCACCTCCAAGTTGTTGAAGAGCATGCAAAAAGCGTTTATGTAACTCTTGTGACCAGGATCTTCGCTTCTTTTTCTGCCCTTGATCCTCGTTTTTGCTACTTCCATCAACATTTTCTCCTGTAACTGGTCCTGTTGAACTTGTTGCTGGTATTTGTGGAGAAGAAGAGGGTGCTTTATCATTTGATGATGCATTATTGGCCTTTCCATTAGTAATTTCATCTCTTTGAAATGGCTGAAAAGCACCACCACCATTCCTCTTCACTACTTCAATAGAGGCTTTTCTAGGCACATCCTGAGCCAAAGACAAGAGTCAAATTCACAATCTCTTTTGCTAATTTTTTCCCATAAAAAGATAAGAATGTAATAAGATAACTCAAAAGCAATAATTCAAATTCAATTCAACTTTTGTTTTGTTAAACATCTTAATAAAACTCATGTTTAAAAGCTTCTCAGAATAAGCTAAAAAGGACAGGCTTTCATAAATAAATAAAAATCAGCTTATTGAAATAGACTAAAAAGAGCTTATAAGAAAATCATAAGCTATTTTCATAAAATCAAAACAAACTCTTCAAAAACAAATTTATTTCTTACCTCATTTGTAGAAGGGGGATCAGGATTCCACAACTGAACAGATCTGAGCCAATCTGATTTAGTGCTATCCTTTAGAATCTTGTGAGAATGTTGTTCCTCATCATCATCTCCATCATCATAATCAGGGGAAGATCTTTTCTTTATAGGCATGAACTCCTCAAAAACTGGTCCTTCCTCCGTTGAGGTCTGCTCAGAACACTCCAATTGATCATTCAAATTATACTCTGCCATCGTTCCAGATAACTGCTGCTTACACGCTATAATGGCTGAATCATCAAATTCAACACACACAAAAAACAAAAATCCTTTAAAACCCACATCAGAAAACATCAAATCAATGTACCCAGAAGCAAAAGGAATAGACTTTAACTTCATATCGCAAAAGGGTATCTGAAAAAGTAAAAAAAATTGCATTGGTATGTTCTAGTTTGTTTTGTTTACCTTGCGTGACAAGCTCCAAGGACAAAGGGAGTTCTTTGTTGAAGACCTGAATTTTTTTTCTTTCTTCTTCCAATGCTTCGATGTAGTCACAGAACTCCATCTTCTGGTGGTGCATTTTCTCAGCGAAGAATTGCATTGATTTGAAACCAAACTCTTTTTGTTTGTTTTATTGCAAATATGAATGAGAGAAGAAAAGTGTTAGAGAAAGAGGGTGAGAAGGAAGAAATAATATATAAGAGAAAGAGAATTTGTGAAAGAGTGGAGAGAGAAGAGAAGAAGAATAAGGAATCTAAACAGAATCAAAATTGGGAACAAATTTGGAAACCAAACAAGAGAGAAGATCGTAGGGTGTAACATGAATTGGGAATATCTAGTTCGGGTCGTCGCATATAAAAACGAATCTTCCATGCAATTTTATTTTCCATGTAAAAAAAAAGAGAAAAAATGTTTACATGGTATCACCTACAAAGAGAAAATGTATATACCCATAATATGTGATTTATATATTGTTATTATATTATCTGTAATTTATATTTGTTATAAGTATAAATGAAAGTAGATAATATATTGATTGTGTATAAATATTTATACAAATAGTGCATAAATATTATACTCTAATTTTTATATATTGTCACTACATTTTCTATTATTCATGTCTAATCATCATTCACATTAGTGTTGTAATACCGAATCTAGTGGTATGACCAGTTCGACTGTTGATCGGACTTGAAAATGACTATGGTTTATAGTTTTAATCGAATAGGGGTTGGGCCACTTTGAACCGGAGAAAGTCCAGTCCGACCATGTTAAACTTGATTGAACCGAAATAACCCGAGAAGTGAACTAGACAGTTCACTTAAATTTAAAATAAATCGAACGCTACTTTAATGTTTTGTTTACTTTGTTCAAAAAATGAAAAGATATTATTTAAATATAATTATATGTGATTATTAATTATATAAATTTTTATTTATATATAACTATATATTTATAGACAAAAAAATTATAAGTTATATATGAAATCCAGTATGACCGATTGATTTAACTTTTTAAACTGATTAAACCTAATATGAGACGTCTTCCGATTTAATGTTCAACTCGGTTATTACAATATTAATTTACACTACTTCAAAAAATAGTAAGACAAATCAATAACAGATAATTTACTATGTATAATTTACGCTCTCAAAACAAATCTGAGGATAGTAGATTGATCTACAATAAGAATTTTTATTCATGATAATATATTGATTGCACAAATATTTACATTGATGATATATATAGTAGGCTAATTTTATAATTAGCCGATATTAAGGATACATGTCAAATATTGTAGACTTAGTTTATACTTACAATGTATTTATATCGTAAATAAATGTTACAGTTTTAATCAATCACATTATATGGATTTAGTTTATTTATCAGATACATAATTATCTGTTTAAAGAGGAACATAGAACATTAAAAATATATTTAAAATTCAAAACATAATTTCGTATATATATAACACAAATTCAAATATTTGCTTAAATAAAATTGTATTTTCTATACCATACGTTATCATATTGTCGTCTTTTAAATAAAAACGGAAACTAATTTAGGTGTGATTCTAATTTCTCAATTGTGATAATATACTAAAGAGTTTAACATTTAAAATAATATATCATATTTGAAAGTAAAATAATTATTTATTATAGATTAAATATAAAGGAAATGTCAATTTTGACAAGTAAAGCATAATTGATAATTCTATAAACGAAGTGTTGTTTTGAATATTCCGCTATGTGATTCCCTTTTCACTTCATCATGGGTTGGCAATTTGGTAAGCATCTTCTAACTTTATTTAGTTTATTACATTATCATTTATATAGTATACACTCTTCATCATATATAAATTACTTGTTCCGAACGGTGTTTCACTTTCATATATGAAGCTAATCAAAGTGTTACTTTTTGTCATGTTTTATTTTTTAAAATATTATTTTATTCACATGTGATTGGCTTGGGACAGAAAATGAGACATAGTTAGAGACAAGTGATCTTCATTCCTCCTCATATGTAAGGTGTTGGTCAAATACAATAAAAGCTCACTAAATCTCCAAGATCGAGAATTCAATATCGGAAAGTAACAATTGTTTAACAATAATTACAAATACCAAAATATATTAATTACTTACCAAAAAAATAAATCCGTAATACCAATAAAGTATACACTCATCGGATAAGATCAGTGACTATTCTCTCTCACACTCAGTCTTCTGATCTGGTGAAAAACTATAAATTCAAGAATCAGCGTTGAATTTAATGGTGGATAATAGGAGATGCGGCTAATATTACTGAAAGTTCTTTTTTCGAGAACAAACTTTTTTCTTAATCCAAAAATATTATGAATTCAAGGACGAATGTATTTTGGGAGTACGTGCTTTTTCTTCCATGATAGATATCGGGAAACACATATCTTATCTCATAAAGTGTGTCATTTTATATACTATTTTTTGTAATTTGTTGAAAAAGTATATTTAAATTAAAATTTTAATAATTAAATATTTTTTAAACCAATTATAATCGATGAGTACATAAAATGTTATATTTTTTATGACAAAAGATATCCACCTCTCTAGCCCTTGTTTGTTTTAGAATTTTGACAATGGGTCTTATTTTAATTATTCATGGTATAGTTTTCTTAAAAGAATTTGGTAAATAAAGATCTTGATAACATTATTTAAATTTAGTGAATATAAAATGCGTAAGTCAAATATTGAAATCAAAGTCAAGCAATTTTCAAAATATTAAACGTATTACTTTTCAATACAAATTTACTCATCTAATACTCTTAAACAATATCCCAATATTACTTGTTACCATTCTAGTTTTTGAAATTAATAATATTTTTTTTAGTAAGAGATAAAAAATATTGCTTTTGCCAACAATTTGTATGACTTCACAAAATATAATGACTAGCTATGGATAATAATGATCCACGTAAAAGAGATATATCATCAACATTATCATACTTACGTGTATCATTAATTAATGGAATTGAAGAGTGAATAGTAATATTTAAGATTGTTGTATTTGGGTTAAAGATATCATCCACTTACCCAATGGTGGATCTTGGTAGGGACAAAAATATTTAATTATAATTTATAATTAAGATTAATTAAGTAATAAAAAATATAAAGAACAATAACTACGTTAAAGTAAAATATATATTCATTTAAAGTGTTGCTCTTCATTAAAGACTTCAACTCAGGTGATTAAATTAAATGTAAAATTTTCAGCTATTTATTTTTCAATATATGTCAACATATTATCTATAAGAAAATTATCTTCTACTTTACTACATTGTTTTATTTTATTTTCTTTATTGATAGAAATAATCTTTATGTAGTAGATAAATAAGAATAGTTAATATAAGATGAATAATTCGATCAAATAAATAATATGTATGCACTTTTTCCTTAGTGACGACAATAAACTTATAGGATCAACAACAATAATAAAATATTGAAATTGACATCTCAAATAAATCTTCTCTTACTCACAATGAAATCTACATGTTATAATTTTTGCACAAAAATGAATATGATATTAATATTAAATTATTTATAAAAATATATAGAATTTTAGGACATAGTACAAAGTTTGACAAAGACAATTTGTGATATCATAATAATATTATCAACATCTACGCATATAAGAACCACACAATTTACACAAAGTAAAAATATATATTTGAAAAAATAAATAAAAAAAATATTTTTTAAATATTTGAAAAATAAAATTCAGGCAGGCAATTGCCCCCACCTGTTCTGATCAAGTTCCGCTCCTGCACTTACCCTCAAAAAAGTTTTCAAATAAATAGTTCCGTTTTATCAAAAATATATTAAACAGATAGTAAACTTTTATATAAATTAGTTTTTCATCAATGTAACTGTTAGTCTAAAGTTTGGTATTATCAATACATAAATAAATATTCTATACAACAATGTATCACTCGTATACTTAATGATATTAGCATTCAACTAGGGATGATGATCAGTAGGATGGATAATAGCTATTCGTTTTTCATTCTACACATAAGAAATTTTATTTTATCTGTACTAGCTTATAGCCATATAGGTATCTGCTTGTGGTTTTTCTACAGGTTTTAGTGGATACCCACATATATAACGGGTACTAACATAATTAGATGCTTTAAAAATTAAAAATATGAGTGAAGCTTTTTTCTGCAATGTTGGTCTATTTTTTATTAAATTGGAGACTAACAATTATTTTTACCTAATTTTATTAATCTATGTCAATTAGTCAAAAGTGACTTATAATTGAAGACTAAAGGAACCTCATCCATTCCATATCCTTTGTTATTTAATACATTATGAACATTAAATAATATTGTATTTTTACCCAAAACATTCATATTTATTTAGGAAGAGAGAAGGAGGACTAGAATCAATTAATAAAAATGATAACTATAATTATTAAAGATGATGACATAATTGATTTTTTTTTACCAAATCTTGAAATTGTAAAACAACAATAGTTTTGAAAGAAGTAAAAAAAAAATCTGCAAATAACAAAATATATAGAATGGTAAGAGCATATAATTAGGCTTTAAGTTAACTAGGTTAAAAGATATAGATTAATTACTACTTAAATATGTGAGTTTTTATTTAAACACGACTTTTAAATGAATTTATAAATACAAAATTAACTGGTGTATTTTGATGTCTTTCATTCTTGCCACCTAGATCTATAACCTAGATTAAACATAGGTTTAGTGAGCTGTAATAATATATTTAAATTCCAATTCATTGACTTAGACCACATTTCTTATCAATGTCCACAAATCCATTAGCCCACTTTAAAATGGGTAAGATATGTCATTTTGTCTAATAAGATAATGCAGGTATGGTCACACCTGCTTAAAATTTTGCGGACATTTACAAGCACATGTAAAACGGGTCGAGCGGCCCGTTTTATCATCTTTATTCCTAACCTCCCAAAAGGCACCCATATACCCTACCAATTAGTAATATTTTGCTGCAATTTGTTATATAGAGCAATGTAAAAGGCAAGTGAAGACTTGAAATAAGAACCATTACAAGTTCTATTGACATAAATAATCTTAGATCATGTTAGATGAACAAATTATTTATAGTATGAAGTGAAAGGTAAGTTATTATATCCACTCGAAGCTAGTAATTTGGGCTTATCGTAGCCCACATGGTGGGTATAAAGGTGAGGGACCAGGCCACGTCAGCAAGGAAAATTTCTAATTTTAGAAATCTGAATGATGCAACCCATTAAGTGCTAAAATAGCCCACTAGCAAATATTTATTTATTCTCTTTAGGACAAACTTGTAGCACTGGCATTTATAAAATTTTGAAGAGTAGAACATAGACATAAAATTAAGCAAAGTGGATTTTACACAGATAAAGTGGATTTTACATAGACATAATAGATTTTGTTGCCATGTTGAAGATAATCTGCATAAAAAATGGTTGTTGAATATTTTTGTGAGAAGCGTCAACGCTACTAATTTCAGTAGTTTTTTGGTAGCTAATATAGGAATAGTATCAAATATAATGATTTAATAATTAAGAAAACGTTTAAAATTTATTGGTTGATATATAAAAGAGACATCATTTATTGTGATCTTATTTTTATTTTAATAATTAAATATAGTAAAATAAATGCTATGTAAAATGAGATAACTATTTAGAAAGTTGTATTCCATAAAAGAAAGTCTTTGATGAAAGCATCTTACCTTATCTTATAAATTAAGAATATGACACTCACTTTATGGATTTGGATGAAATCAACATTCTATAAAGTGTACACTCATCAAAAGGAAAGATTACTACTTCCTTCAAGTCAATGCAACAATACAATTTTACTTGTCCTTTATGAAAAATTATATAAAAGTTTAAATTCTGTCAATAATGTTATGGTAAATGCATAAAGTAAATAAAAGTTTACAACTAAACCCAAAGCAAGAAAAAAAGGAAAAAGGAAATCAGATTTAGGAACAAGATCTCTCCCAATCCTTTAAGGCCTTAACGATGATCCAATATATACTGCTGATTATTCACTTCCTTCTTTTCTTACCTAACTGCAAATAGAAGTCTTGGTTAGGAATTTTTGCATCACTTACCTCATTCACTTTGATTTCAATGTTAAAATATCTCTTTATTAATTGGATTTGAAATGAAAATTTGACATAATATTAGGGAAACAATCCAACTTAGTTCAATAGGCTTACCAGGGATGAATGTTAATAAATGAGAGTCTCATTCTTTAGGGTGCAATTTATTAAGAGAAAAATATGTATATACTGACAATACATAAGTTTTATACATTGTTATTGTATTATCTATCATTTATATTTAATTATCATTGACTATTTAAAAAAGTAATCCGAATGAGTGATAAATAATTTAGTAATTGTATATAAATATTTATATCGATAGTGCATATATATTATATCTATTTATTAATAATCGATAGGTCACAATTCTTATTAATTCCTTTGTATATTACGTTTTTCTTAATTTGTGTCTTCTAGGTTCTGGTTTTGGAAGTAAGTCCATGACAATCATACAGTAATGAAATAAGAAAATCATGACAATCATGAAATTTCTTTTCACCAGTTCAACCTATCGTTTCTTAACATAAACAGACCCATTCGTTAATTATACCCATTCTATTCATTGTCTGATTTGTCTAAAGGTGTATTTATTTAATGTTGAATCTCAAAGTTATTTGGCAATAAAATGAGAGAAGTAGTTTAATATATATAAAAATCGTATCACAAAGAATAAGACATGTGACATGAGATTTTCAATTTTTTATCTTTTTATATGATTGTTGTTAATATATAAATTTAATTAACATGATATGGTCCAATCATAAGAGGTAGACAAAAAAATTAATTTCTTTGTACTTATTTCTTTCTTCAAATAACATTGTTACATGAAAAAGTACATCAGAGCTCGTACATAGATATAGAGTGAAGTAAAGATGGGTTCCCTTATTGAATGTCCAATGGAAAATACACTGCAACATCAGAATTTAAACTTGGACTAGAATAGCTATGGAATGTATATAATTATTGAGGACTATACACAATAGTTTTATTTTATTTTTTTACCTTTCTCCTTCAAGTGGATAACAACAACGTGCGGAAATTCTTTTTCCACTTTCTCTTCTTCATTATTTGTTCATTTTCTTGATCTTTCTCATCATTTTGACCAGAATTTAATCCATTATTTTATTACATAAATAAACTAATGACTCAGATCTTCTCCATTTACTCAACAAAAAACACGATGAGAAAAACAGTATGAAATGATGCATTTTTCTAGAGGAGAGATCCTCTAATGCATCTCCATTTTATTTTTTTCATTTTTTGTCCACTTCTTTTATTTGTTTGTGATCAATTTTTTTAACCAATATTTAATTCATTATTCTATCAGATAAATGAATTATTGAAGGAATGTGATCCTCTTTATTCGAGACACATTTTCTATTCCTTTATTTCTAAATAATATTATCATGTGAAAAACTACCTGTCAGGATTCATGCAAAACCATAGGAATATAACTGGTGTTCCACTTCCTATTCACATTTGTGTCCTTAAATCCTAATCCCTAATAGGATATACATGCATATGCAACGACCAAAATCTGCTTGTCACACTATGATTAAGTGTGAAAAAGATGAGAAAAACATAGCTATAGATAAATATAAATATATATATATATATATAGGTAAGGAGTTTTTTATACTTTTATTATATCATTTATCAAAATGGAGTGTAGGAGGTTGTGGGTTCGAGTCCCACTATCAATAAAAATGGAGTTATAAGGTGGTTTGATGGTTAAGATGAAAGATGTTGAAAATGGAGTCTCACCCACAACAAAAATACTAACAACTAACACTTGCCGATAAAAAAATATCATTCACCATTCATATTTAATTATTATTGATTTTTAAATATAAGTAATACAAAAAATAAAATAATAATTGTATAAGAAACTTTACTCTTTAAATTTCAAGTACCAAAGACTGTGATGGTAATAATACTAATGTAATATGAATTGGAGTCAAATATCAAATGTTTGAGTACATGGTTGAGAGAGAGAAGATGTAAGTAAGAGCATTGAACAATGGCTGCGGTGGGGGCACCTCTAAACTATTGTAAAGTGAGAGAGGTTATGTGTGACTAAGGGTGGAAACACGTTAATCCGTCTATCAGATACCTATGACCTGACTTATAACAGACTATGTTAGACCAGATTTTTTTCGTGAACAGATCAGATTCAGATTTTTTAAAAAGCCTATTTATTTTAACAAGTCAGACTTTAGGCCATCCAAAAGCCCTATTAAGCCTAACAAGCCGATTTAGTTATATTATGTATACAATTTTAATATAAGTAATATTATAATATATATATAACTTTAATATAAAAATGTATACAAAAATATAATTTAATTGTTAGAGTTAGAAAAGTCTAATTAAAAGTAAGAATACTAGCATATTTAAATATATACATGACGATATATTTCAAAATTGTATACTATAACAGACAACATGCTAACATGCTAGATTATGCTTTTAAACATGCCAAATTTAGGCTTTAGAAAAAAAAAATTAAACAAGCTAACAGGTCAGGCCTCCTTTATGCTATATAGGCTAGACCTGTTTAAGGAAAAGTCTAACCTGACTTGACCTCTTTTCACTCTTATGTGTGACATATCAATGATGTGCTTCTACCAAAATCTCAGATACCACTGTTATCTTTGTCCAACTTTCCTTTCTCGTACAATAACAACAAACTGCCAAACTTAACTTCAGACTCTTCCTCATTCAACTCCCACTTATACCAACTCATTCATCAGATACAATTCTCTCTACCTTTTTTGGCCCATGTCATTCAATCAATGTGTTAGAATCCAAAGCACTCATCTTTTGCATTTATGTGTAACTCTTTTAAATTCTGGAGTTGTCTTAAGTTTAAGCCTTCTAAGGAACATATTATACGAGTATATGACCTTTAATTTTTGGTGTACTTTATAAAATAGAAAGAAAAATAAAATAAGAATATTTTGGTTATACAAAATACAACTAAAGAAACATCCTATTATGTTTTATTCTGTCATATTATATCTTTCTATCAAACACTACCTATATTCTTTCTTTGCATCAAACATTGCATGCGTGAAGTACGATGAATTAGAACACCAAAATTAGTATGTATTGGAGTTACTTAGAGAATCAGTAATTATGCTTTAAGCATTTTTTAATATGATATGGGATTTTAGCAGTGCTAATGTATTTGTATACACCAACAGGGTTAAAGTTTTTTACATTGTCAACAGATTATCCACATTCATATATTAAGTATTACTAACTCTAAAACAAAAGTAAAATAAATCAACAGTGGATGAAGACCTGATAGTTGTAAAAAGCTTTACACTAATAGTGTATGAATTTTAAACTCTTTATCTAATCTACTTGAAAAGCTTTTTTTGGATTGAAAATAAAAACTTTATTTATTTAGGGAAAAATAATTATGAGAACAAGTGGATTCTTTTATGTGAAATCCATACATCAACAAAGAGAAAGATAATATGATGAGTGTCTCACCCAATCTATTAGTGAAAAAGAGAAAAGAGGAAAACAAGCATTGAGAAGACTCCAAGAATGAATAAAAATAAGCTTCATCACATCATTTATTTGGAACCTCTTGTGCTCAAAAATGACTTTGTTCCTAATGTGCCAGATAATCCAAATTGTCACAAACTAAAGAGCCACCCACCATTTTTCTTTCTTGTTCTCCAACCAAATAACTTTTTCATGGATAGAGAGCATAGACATGACATTATTATGAATAATAGAAGGGAGCCCAAGGCAAGAGTAAAGTTTTTGCCAAACCAAATATGCAACAAAACACGGAAAAAACAAATGACTAGTAGATTCCTCCACCCCACTACAAAGAGAGCAAAGAAGGGTGTCTTGAGAAGTTAGCCCACCTCTATGAGCAAGGTTCACCTTAGTTGGTAACTCATCCAAAACAATTTTCCACACTAGACACTTCATCTTTGTCGGGGCGTTACAATCCCAAAGTCTTTTGAAGAAAGCAATACCACTGCTTCATTCCAATTTTTGTAGAGTTTGATAAGCATTTCTGACTGAGTATTTTCCATTAGTATCGTGAATCCAAAACCAAGAGTCATCAATGTGATGTTTAGGTATTAAGTCATGTAGTTGTCTAAGGAGTTTTGCAAATTCATCTTCCTCCCAAATGAACAAATTCCTTCTCCATCTCAACTTCCATGAACAAGTTCCGTCATTTCATGTACTTAAGAAGCAACAAATGCCTCTTTATCCAAAGCTCCTTGAAACAATCTAGGAATTTTTTTTGAGGATATCACTCCTTACCCATAAATCTGTCCAAATTTAACAGTAGATGCCTCTACTTGAGAAGCTTGATGCCTCTATTCCTAACCTAGCGAGAAGAAAAAGCAAAATTCATGTTAATTAGTTCCAAGCCAGTGGTTTTCACCCTTTTCTCACACGGGGTTAGAAAAGAAAATAAATATCATCTTTTTAAATAAAGATCTGTTGACTGTTTTAAATAAAGATATGTAATCCAAATCTTATAGCATATGATTTTATGAGCTAATAAAAACATGATATATTAATTCAAAATTTTAAATATTTATTATTATTATTATTGTTTTTTTATTCATTATTATTATTGGTGTGCGATAATATATGAGACAAGATCTTACATAATGTTCCTTTTTAATTAGATCCCAAGTTGGGTTTTGTGTTTGCTCTTTCCCTTCTTTTTAAGGAGTTGAATTCCAATCCCCAAATCTTTTCCTTAACGAACAAGATGAAGCTAATTAATTTACAAGGAAATTGTTTTGTTTTTTTAACAGGTTTTAAATCCAGAGGATGTTCCACAATGAATCGTTGACGGTTCATCTGTCTTGGAAAATGCTATTTCCTCTGCAGGTTATGTAAGGACAAGTGCATTAAGTCCAGTTATGCTGTCACTGTGTTTAGCATAGTTCAGAGACCCTGTTATATCTGCCTTTCATGTGAATCTAGGACACTTTTGTTTGAGACATTAATGTTTATGTCGTACAGTGAAGAACCAACTTGACTTGTCTATTAGTAAGGTGTGTATATCTTATGAATGTAATGTTAGTTGAACATCTCTTGTTCTTTTACATTTTTCACATGTAGAGGCCATGCATATATAGCGACTAACATGAGATATGGGATGATTAAACTTATACAAATATAAAACTATACGTTTATAACATTGTTCATGTGTTCATAAGACAAAAAATGCTCCTGTTATCTTCTTTTTCCTAATAATTTTGATCATATAGTTAGGACAGAACTTAGATAGTATTCTTTATGTCTTATGATGTTATTCTCCAATAAGCACTTAAAGAATCACTAGTAAATTTTGTCCATATATATTTGCAAGTACATACTTATTTAGCATGTTATATTTGTTGATAAATCATTAAACATATTATGTTTCAATTTGAAAAGCAACATCATAACTTCATAAGCACTTAAAAAGAATCAGTAGTAGATTTTGTTTGTCACATAAATCAGTCCATCACAATCATATTCCTGTGTCCTAGTAGTAGTTCAACTGAATAGTTTATTCTCATCGTTTTTAAGCCACAAACAGTGACAATAAATAAGGATTACTAAATTACACTTGTGATAAAGCCTTGAACTAAAGCCAATAATTTGGTTAGTATTTCTCAATTGTAAAGTGGTAATTGCATTAAATTGATGTTCACCTTTTGACTAGGTGGTAATTGGGCAAAATATTATTTTATAACGGTGTGCTATTTTGTTTATTTTTAAAAATACTTTTATAGAAAATGATGAAACATGACACATGTCATGATTTCACTGGCATGAGGAGATAACTTATCTCCTTATACAAGGAGATACTCCATTCCCTATATATATAAGGAAATAATTTTTATCCCTAATTCACTTTGAGATGTATCTTTTTTTTTTCTCTATAGAAATTTTCATCTTAAGATATAATATAAGAAGAAAAAATAAGATATATGTCAAACAATAAGTAGATTGAAGAAGATAAATTATCTCCTATATAATGAGATATTCTATTCACATATATATGCATAGACTAAACATATTTAAAAGAATTTAAAATTTATGTAGTATGAATTTTTTTAAACTATCAACATATCATCCACAATTAATTTGTATTATTTTTGTTTGATATTTAACGATAATTAACAAATCAATTATAGATGATTTACTCATAATATAAAAAACTCTTACACTATCAGTGTATATATATTAAATCTTATTTAAAATTTTTTTTTATACACCCAACAAGAATCAAAACCTCATACTTATACTTAAAATACCCAACTACTTACTAATTGTGCTGGTGTCATTTTCCATCAATATTACGTAGATTATGATGATTAATGGTAGATAATATGTATACATAAACAGTTTGGGAATGTTAATCTAATTAGAACAGGGATGAGTTTGACTGAACAGTTGTTTTTAATTGACATTAAACAACTGAAAACAGTGGTGAGTGGAAATTTCAGAGTAACATCAAATCAGCTACTTCCAAAAATAGCAACCAAACAGTGACAATTGTTATATCCAAATTTCACGGCTATCAATATATACCAAAATGTTTCGATAGTCATGTTTAACACTCCATGTATTGGTAAATTATGTTAGAGAGTTTCTTTCTTATATATTAATCAACTAAAAAGTATAGGAGAGTAGAAAGTGAAGCCTAGAGTCCTAGAAAGCAAGCTAGGCATAATTGGAGCTAGGCTTTCTCAAAGTGGAAGTTCTACCTTACCTTTTACTAACCCTTTTGGTAAGACTATTTGAATGGGTGCTTAGAAAAAAAGATGCTTATTGATAAGATGGGTGTGACAGTGAATCAAAGGTTACAAGTTTTAATTTTGGGCTATGTCTAATCAAAGATATGTCCCACACTAAACTTTGCTTCGTTGGCACATTAATGTTGTTCCCCTTTCTATTTTGTCTAAGGTGAAAACTGAAAAGTGTTAAATTGTTCACGTAGTCTTAGTGCATTAACGATGCTGAGTAGGCAAGACAAAGAATCATTCTATATTTTCTGACTTTTTCTACAACATTGAGAATTTCTCCATTTGTGTCCAGTGATAGTAGTTGTTTGAGAAATTACAAGGACTTATATATATCCAATAATATCAAGACTACATTTTTGGAATAATATAAATATTAAACTTATACAGGAAAACATAAAGAGCAACTAATTATGGCGAAAAAAAATAAAGAGCCAACTCTCATTTTTACTATTAATTTTTATAGAAATATCTTTAACTAAAATGAATCAAATGTCATCTTTCTTTTTTTCATGGATAAATATTAATATGTTACATTGTTACCACAATTAGATTAATTACGTTATAATTCATTGATAGAAATCTCATATCATTTTGTGTTTTCTTTGTTTTTCACACAACTTTCACCTAGTGAGGGACAAAGATCATTTGTACTAAACAATGTGTCATTCCTCGAGCCAATGAAAATGTTACTTTTTGTTATAAAAAATATCATTTTATTTATGTGACAATATGTGATTAGCCCAGAATAATAAATGAAAAACCGTTAGGATGGGTGATCCCTCTCCCTAATGAGGAGTCTCACTCAATAATCATCGTACAAAAGTCCCATGAATTTATTAGGGAGTTTGTTAGCTTAAAAAAACTCAATATGATCACCAAACTCAGATAAACAATAAGTAGTAAAACTCAATACTTGTTATTTTAAGTTTCTTAACTGTTGTCCTAATTAAAATAAGTAGTAAAACTATTAATATTATTCATAATTTTTGAATGAGACTCATATATACACAGAAAAGGTTATATATATATATATATATATATATATATATATATATGTGGTTTAGATCCTAATTAAGCAGTGCAGCTATCACTTCCGTTACATATTAGCATCACCATCACTATCACAATTCATAATCAACAATCACTATCACCATCCCTTTTGGTAATAACAAAGTGTGTGAGAGAGAGACATACACACGCATCACCTTCTACAGTTCTCCATGTCTACTTCCTGTGTTCATATATTATCATTCACTTTTACTAGTACTTTAAAATCTTGTGTTTTATTTTTTCTGTATTGGAAAGGGACTATGCCATTGCCATCACTCTCACTTTTAACTCTCTAAATATTATTATTGCCCCTTAGCATGAGTGAGAGTAAATGCAGCCACCAGAAAAAAAAAATCAGAAAGAAAGCGAACAGATTATTAAGAAACTAAGACCAACCATAATAAAAAACAATATATTCATTCTTATTTATATATCATATATTATTTTATAATTTATTACAACTCTCCATAAAATAAGAATAACATCTACATTTTCTCCACAATAATAAACATCATTCTTATTGTTAACCAAACATCTACCTTTTTAATTTTCTCTTTTTGTTTTTATTTTTCTCTTATCATTCTTATTTAAGAACAAAATTTATAAAATAAAAATATTACAATAGAAAACAGCATTTGGCAAGGAACCAAATACTCTCTAGTGATTGGACTGACAAAATTCTGTTTTTACTTATAGTTTTAAAGATGAAAACATCATCTCACTATAAATAAAAATATATAAATATCATTACATTTTACTTTTTATTTAGTTTTCTATAATAGTTGGTACTATAAATGATTGTGACTCTTTGTTATGGGTATTAGAGAGAGAAGATGAGAAATGAAGAGGGAGTGACACTGCAACTGCTATAGTGTAATGTCGTATTGGTGCGCTATTCTATGCTTTTCTGCTTCATTGCCTCTTTCACTCTTTCCTACTTTGCCGGTTCTATGTCTCCTCTATATCCAAACACGCCAAAATTAAACCATATCATCTCTATGTATTTTCCCTTCACTCTCCACGTGCGCATTCACACATACACTCATACATGCCTACCCTCTTTCTCCCTTCACACACTCTTCTATGAGAATATATGGCACACTAAATATCAACAAAACAACATATAATATTGAGAGAAAAAATGTTCACAAGGAATGTTACTAACATTCAAATGAAAAGTTGACAGAAGTTGTGTGTGCTCATATATATTGGAGAGGCGAATTAACCCTATAATATATCTTTGGATATATAGTACTTCTAAAAAAAATAATGATTTGACACTTAAAAAGAGTTACTAAATTTCAATAGAATATACATGAGTAAACACTCTTAAAATAGCGAACATCCTCAAGCATATTGGTAAAGCTTCAACTATTATTATGGTGTGGATGTAAAAGATTTTTGTCTGAAGAGATAATTTATTTGAATGATCTCTATGGTTCATAAGAATTAGTCAAGCATTGGTTGGGTACTATTGTACATACAAAAATAATGAATTTCAATGTTATTAAAATATTTAGAATTTTATTAGAACTAGTCTACATCATAATAAAGATTTTAATATCTAGGGAATTTTAATTTTGTAATAAATATTTAACATCCAATAAATTTTAATTTAATATCAAATATCTAAAACTCCTTTTTAATAACGTTTGGATGCTAAAGTAATACCCAATTTCATTGATAAAAAAGAAACCAAAGTACAAGATAGAATAAAAAGGAAATTGAACTTAGCACTCTTGTTCAGCAAGACAAGAATGTCTCTATACTAAAATTGAGCAAGATTTCCAAATCCATTTGATTCTAGGATGTTGAGCAAAGCTGCTTTCGCTTAACAAAAATCAAACGAGAGTCGATTCTTTTTGAGTAAGAAAATCCAAATTCTATACTCTAATTTCACTCAGCTAGAAGTTGGGCAACTGAGTGAGACCATGTGACCAGTGAATATAAAATTCTACAAAATAAAAGTATATATTTATTAGAATATTCTATTAGAATATTCAATAAGTTTATTTTATAATAATAAAAAATGATATTTAATTGATTTTAATTAAAAAATAATTTTTCAATTTATTTTAATTAAAAAAATATTTTGAATTATTTTAAATAATAAAATAAATATTTGATATTCAACTGACTTTAAATTATAATAAACATTTAATATTCTATTAGAAATAACCAACACCATTATAAATGTTTATAAAAATATTAGTATTCTTTAAATTTCTGGTTTATAATAACTATTTAGTATTCAATGAGTTTCAATTTTATGATAAATATTTAATAACTTTACTTATGTAATTTTTAAAACTTTACTTATTTTGGCCTGCGAGAGGTAGCAACCGAAAACTACTTCTTTTCGATGTAGAAATATATTAAAGTGAGTTTTTTCTTCACAAATATAATAAATATTGAATCTGACATTATACTTTAGAAAGTGGCTATTTGCCATTTCCCAACTACATCAAGCCTAGTTGATATTTTAAATTGTTTTCAATGTAACCTACATCATATTCTAAAATTTATAAAATAATATAATTATATGTAACAATAGATTAAAATGTATATTATTAAATAATCTCAAATTTCCAAAAAGCCAAGACATTCTCACAAGATTTGTTTATTTATTGCCTTTTCCATCCACACTTATCATCTCACACACCCAAAACCCTTTCTTGCTCCTTGACTGTACTCTCTCCTACCTACTACTACTACTACTCTCTCACCATGCAAACTCACTCTTTTTCCTACATATCTTCCTCTAATGGAAGTAGTAGTAATAATGCATTCTTTGAAGCTGATGAAGTTGATGATGAAGCCTCCATTTTCCTTTCTCTTGGCCCTCCTGGCCAACACAACCCCAAACCTATGTCTTCCTTAAACCACTCTACCACTACTCTTTGCCAAGCCCAAAACCCTACTATTTGTGATGATCATAGTGGTATAACAGTTGCATTACACATTGGTCTTCCTTCCACAACACAAAACATAAACCCTGCTAACACAAAACCTGATTATTTGACTTCAACACCATTGCAGGGTCAGTATTGGATTCCTTCTCCTGCTCAAATCCTCATTGGACCCACCCAGTTCTCTTGCTCAGTCTGTAACAAAATGTTCAACCGTTTCAACAACATGCAGGTTAGTCAAAACACTACATTCGACAAAAGCTAAGACTCGAGTATAGCCTGTGCAAGATAATAAATTCATAAGCATTTATTAGAGACTTAGGTAAACTGTTTCAAACTTTCTCTCTTATCAAAGACTTAAACATACAAGAACAGGAAACCGTTGTTCTCTCTAGTAAAATAAGACAAATTTGAGACCATTAATTAGTTCCATCATGGAAGAGGAATTAAACTTTTTTCAGTCCAAGTTACAACAGGATTGGACAAATATGTTTGTCATATTATTGTTTGCACTTTATTTTATTTTTCTTTCATGGATGAGTTTATTAAAAAATTTAGAAGCAAAACAATTCACAACTATAAAGAATTTGTAAATAGAGAATGCAAATTTGAAAAGTTTCTAATCCACATCTCTTTGTTTTTAATTAAAATGTGCAGCATTTTGCATAAAAACATACGTGGATAATTTTTCACCTCTAATGTATTGTTACATTGCAGATGCATATGTGGGGACATGGGTCACAATACAGAAAAGGAGCTGAATCATTGAGAGGGGTGAAACCAGCTTCTTCAATGCTAAGGTTACCATGCTATTGTTGTGCTGAGGGTTGCAAGAACAACATAGATCACCCAAGGTCAAGGCCATTGAAGGATTTCAGGACCCTTCAAACACACTACAAGAGGAAGCATGGTGCAAAGCCATTTGGGTGTAGAAAGTGTGGGAAACCATTTGCTGTAAGAGGGGATTGGAGAACACATGAGAAGAATTGTGGAAAGCTTTGGTTTTGTATTTGTGGTTCTGATTTCAAGCACAAGAGATCTCTCAAAGACCATGTTCGTGCCTTTGGTGATGGACATGCTCCTCATACGGTAGAAGGTTGTGGTGATCAAAATTTGATGGGAGATGAAGATTTGCTATTAGGTGATGAAGATGAAGATGATGATGAGGAGTTTGATGAAGATGACACTAACAATGAAAATGGTTTTCACTTTTAATAAACATTTGTTACGTACTACGCACTTTTTCATATTAGTATTAGTGTTCAAATATTTAACTACTAATGTATATTATATGATGATTACTGATATTAATTTATTACTATATTTTAGGTTTATATCAATTTTAGCTCTTATACTTTTTCATTACTTTTGTTTCTTCGCTCTATGGTTTTAAAATTTCATCAATTCCTTATACTATTTGAATCTTCAAAAGTTAGTCCACGATAAAAACTTTTTAAAACAAAAATAGAAATCAGTAATTTTGAAAGCATAAGTACTTAAACCAAACTATTAAACTATAGAGACAAAAATCAGACTAATAAAAAAATTTAGGGACTAAAATTTTATTAAATCCGATTTGTTGCAATCATATAATATATATTTATCACTAATTATATTCACATTGATTATTCATATAAAAATGACATTGAGAAATCTTTTTAGTTTAATTAATAGAAAGTAGGTTTTTGTTAACTTTGTTAGATTTTCTTCGTTTTGACTTAGATTTGGACTAATCAACTATAGAGACTGCACCTTTGTCTGTTCTCTCTGATGGAGAAAGAGAAAGTGAGAGTAAAGGGAGGTGCGAGAAGATGCAGACAAACAGAGAAATGAAAGCCAAGGTTCTTGCATTTAATGCTTGAACTATAGTCTAGAAATCTTATCTAATTAAAGGGTGTTTATTTTCTTTTTCATGCTATTTTTCTTCATGATGTAATATAAGAGAGAAAGAGAGAGTCAAGAGTATTCAGTGACTGCAGATAAGAGACAGACATGCAGACAAGTGCAGTCACAGATTGTACTGTTCACAAATTTGCACTAGGTTGCCATAGATATTGTGCAGAGAAAAAGGGAAAGAGAGAGTTAAATTTGTTTAAAAGGGTTTTTGTTTTCACTGATGAGTGATAGTGAGCTTGGACTAGCACTCTCACTAGTAACACTTTGATGGATTGATACTGTCAGTGTGGTATGGACCACTGATATTGTGGTGTTGCTGTTTTTGGGGTTTCACCCAAAGGGCTGCTTTTTCCTTTTCAGATCAATTACAAACAGATACTACAAAACATTTTTCAGAACCTCTTTGTTCTTATTACTATTATTATTACTCACCTTCCACTCTTTTTAACCCCTAATATACATTTTTATTGTTGTGGTATTAACACATTGAGATTAATATTTGAAACTCTAGATAAATTGATGAGAAATCAAATTTACAACATTATTCATAAAACTTGCTTTCTATTAGAGCTGTCAACTTAGAGCTACCCGACCAACATTCTGTTCTACAAGTTTTGAAATAAAGATCTGTTGTCTTATATCATATTTTAGTTTTGAACTTCAGCTAGATAGAATCTGGACAACAAAGAAACAAAACGTTATTTGTGTCCAAAAGAAGCTCAATGGTGTGGGCAAAATTTTAATCTAATTATTCAGTTTTTTATCAGCAAAGAAAATATATTTTATCTATGAGGAGTATAAGAAATAATCCTAATAATTACACGGTTAACAAAGTTTTAAACATTCAATAGGATTTAATATCCAATCAGAATAAGTAAATAACCAAGATTTTCTCTTACAAATTTGGCCTTAAGTATACTCCAAATTAATCTGCATGCTTTATCTTCTCTACAATGTTGCTCCAATTCGCTCCTTTCATCGCCAATCCTATCATGCATCTTTGGTGGCATCTTGTTTTCCCATAGCTTTTTAAAGAATTGTGCATCTGTCATTGAGTCACATATTTCAGTAAAATAAAGTTTGCGCTTTTAACAGAGAACACCACACTGGATTGTGCTTTCATATCCATTCATCCTTTTGAGTTTACCGGTCTCCGAGTACCTGAAAAAATTCCCAGCGAATTCATGTTCCTATTGTTATAATTGTCTCCTTCACACGATATTCCATTCCAACCCTCTATGAGATCATGTCCCCAACTCACATATTTTTGCTTCCTTTTCGACAGACAAAGAAAAAAGTATAGGAAAAGGTACCTTAAGACTCACTTCCCTCTGCCAAACATGGGACCAGAGAGAGACTTCCCTCCTCTTCTATACAGGTAGCCTTATCTCTTAGTTATCCCTTAGAGTCTGTTTATGAGTTGAGTTTTGAAGTAGAAGAAAAAGAAATGAAAGACC
Source organism: Lupinus angustifolius (assembly GCF_001865875.1). NCBI lineage: Eukaryota > Viridiplantae > Streptophyta > Magnoliopsida > Fabales > Fabaceae > Lupinus > Lupinus angustifolius. The sequence goes on along the minus strand of NC_032017.1, from coordinate 15,562,270 downwards.
TAGGACTCATGAAATATGCTTTTGAGTCATTCAATTTCGTTTATTTTCATCTAAAACTCAATTCGCAATGGATTCGTCCCATATTTCTTTTGTCCCATCCCAACAAACTAATAATCTTACCCATCATGTCTCCCCACCACACTTACCCTGTCTTGAACATCTCACTATGATTCTCCAAATTGATGTTAAAACTCCATTACCAAGTGGCCAAGGACGAGTGAGTCTGATTATGGTAAAGTTTGCGGCATATTAAAATGAACTAAAATAGTCAGAGGTCTATTTGACATTACTTTTATGTGCCTAAATCGGCACATTTTACAACTTGCAACTAAGGTCGTGATCTACTTTCAATATAATCAAACATGTTGTGTGAGACATGAATCCCCCTATATAAACATGTAACAAGTAAAGTTATTTGGCTTGGTGAATGAGTCTTTCATTTCATGTAATAGAAATTTTCTTGGGTAAGCGAAGAAGAAAAAAAACTATTGTGTATATTTATTATTATGTTTGTTTATTTTTAAGTTTCTTTATGGAAAACGATTTGTTCATATTTATCCTTTGCTTTAAGAAATCAAGAGAACATTTTTTTTATAATTTTACTCATAAGTTTAAAATTTACTTAAAAAATGTAATATAAATAAAATTGAATAAATATACCATATACCTATGCGGATAATGTGTAGTGTATTTGGTGTTTTTAATAAAACTCCTTATATTTTCTATAGAAAAAAACTTCTTATTTACTCAAATTAAACAGTTAATACATTTTTTATGATTGAAAATAGAAGAAAAATTGCTAAAATTATTTCTTAAAAATAGTAAAAAATGTAAGTATTATTATTGAATAAAATAATAATCAAAACAATCATTCATAAAAAATACTTATACTTAATGTTGTGCATGGTCCTGTCTGATCCTTGTTCTTTACTCGAGGGCTTTCTTTGTGCCTATTATTACATTCAATCTTACTCTTTTTTATTAATATTTCCTTCTTTCTTCTTTTGTTACATGAAAAGCAGGTTGAAAAATGAGCCAGGTAGAACAAAATGGAAAGGTTGTGAAGTCCTAAAAAAAGGAATAAATAAATACTGTAATGCATGCATGCTTGGATCTTCAAATTGGAAGTCTTAGCCTTTCTTTGCCATGCCAAGTATAAGTAACTTTCATTAATTAATGTTTGTCTGGTTACTAGGGATATACAATTCTGAATTGCCCCCATTACAACAGAAACACTAGGGAGTCTAGTATGACCATGAAGTATATAGTATTAGGGACATAAGTTTAAGATCCGAGGCAAAAAACTCATTTTAGACTAACAGCTACTTTATGGTTTAAATCGATTAGTTCCCTGTTAAGTGGGCAGTTTTACTGCTACCTTTGTTTATTTACTTCTTCCTATATTATATTGTAAAGTTTTTTTTACAATGTTATATCATGTATGTTATATAATATTATCTATAATTTATTTATATTATTTTTATTAAAGAATTAATGATAAACAATGTATTTATTATCTAAAAATAAGTTTAGAATCTCTCTATGAAATAAGGTATAAGGTAATAGGGATTGAGAGATCTTTATTCATGAGTTGTAACATTCTTTCATTAGCTAAGTGAAACTACTATGTAAGTGAGTTTGACACAACGTCTTGATTCAAAACATTAAGGGTTTATTTACACGTTGATTTTTAGATGAGAATGAAGGGAAAAAGAGGTTTAAGAACCATCTTGCAAGTATATTTCATGGGTTTAGAGCCTTTCATTTCTCTTTATTGTTCTCCAATAACCAACTCACAAACAAACCCTAAGACATTAGCCATTAGGTGTGTGAGTTCATTCACTTATATGTTCTTTAACTCATCCACCTTTACACAATGTGAGACATCTTCGTTCAGATTTAGAATACCCAACATACAAACAATTAAAGAGGTATGTTCGCTTGACTGTAAATGGTATAAAAGAAATTTTACAAACATTTGAAGTTGACTAATAATGTTCACCCCACACCACTCAAATATCTAAAACTAACGGTAGCTAGGTCCACAGAATCACATAGGGGGTAACTGAGCATTGAAATAACCAAGCTTATTAAAGCATAGAGTTAACCTTAAAGCGTAAAGGGGGTGGGACCGTAGAAGGATGAAGCGTAACACGAAGCGTAAAAACAAAGGAAAATGATAGAAAAAAGTGGGTTGGAAAGGAGTAATGTTTTTGGGGTTCAGTTAATCGATTAACATCAGAGTTTAATCGATTAACTATTGCACAGAATAGAATGATCAGACATGCAATTTGCACAGTAATTAAAACAAAATTGAACAAATATAATACATATATTTTTATGCATAATTATTAAGTATATGGCAGTAAACAAATATTCAACTTTTCAATTACAGATTCAATTTATAATGGCAAGAAACATAAAGAAGATAAAGAAAGAAAGAACAGTGCAAAAAAGATTTTTATCCTGGTTCGTTTGCGGTCTACTGCAAACTACATCCAGACCTCTTCTTCTGGATCAGGGAGATTTTCTTTCTTCAGAATATTGAAATATAGATACAAATACCAATTCCATTACAAGCACATATGACACCCCCTTCTTGAAATCTAGGATCTCTAAATCCTTGGTTTGACTCTACCATTCGCCTCTGAGAAAATCTTTCTCGCAAACTAGCCCCAACCAAGATTCTTATCCTTAAATCAAGACCTCCTAGCCTTGGTGAAGAACCTCAATCTCTGTGGTAATCTCACACCAAGAGACAAATCCAGATTACACAAAAACATGTTAAACAACAAGGTATACTAAGCACAATAATGTTTAAAATATGACAAGATAAAGACTCAAACATTAACCTTTTTACTAACCACTTAAGCCATCAAGATTCAAATGAGTTAATCAATATCAGTATACAGATAATTTCTCTCTATCAATATCTAATGCATGAGCATGTGAGCAAGATAAGAATGGATACATAATTATGCAAAAACAGTAAGCATATAACAACAATTAAACCAGCATAATATCTCTTCTCACGCATGCAACTTGTAACGCCCCGAAAAATACTTCTAAAAAACATTGCGGAAAAATGGGTGATTTTTTTTCTTTTGAATTGATAATATAAAATTGTTTCCTTTAAACAAAAAACTTTCTTTTCTGGGACATCACTTTAAGTAACTCAAATGTGGAAAATCAACTTATCGTTATCGAATGATAACTTAACCTGATTCACAATTTCCTGAATAATACGATGTATATAATCGGTTAAGTCATAGTTAGTTCATACAGACTAGGTCAGCAATGACGGAAACTACATCGCCACTAACATATACAAAATCAAAAGAAACACAGCCCCCACCAAAAACAATAGGGGACATCAACTGGCCCACAAGCTGACTCAAAGGATTCCAGGAATGTAGGGCCCCTCACTCGGGTCTTCCTCCTCTTCTGAGTCAGACACGAGGTCGATCACCTCCACCGAGCTCTCTACATTAANNNNCATCGACTGGCCCACAAGCTGACTCAAAAGATTCCAGGAATGTTGGACCCCTCACTCGGGTCCTCCTCCTCTTCCGAGTCAGACACGAGGTCGATCACCTCCACCGAGCTCTCTACATTAACGAGCTCAACGACCTCGTCCTCCTCCTCCTCTTCCTCCACTTCATTATGCCATAACCCAGCGGCATAATTCGGAGGGGGTGACATTCTCAAAACCGGAGTCTTCTTGCATGGACCTCCTCCAAGACCACTGCTCCTCTTGGCTCTACTGGATGACGGAGCATCCAAACAATCTGGCCATGTCCTATAACCGTGGGAGGGAATAACACCATCACTCCTGACTAGCGGGTATCGAAGTCCATCCTATGGAGACATCGGCCTCTTTGGCGGCAAGGTGAAGGAAGTGTCAATGTAGGTGTCGGGGTGAGGGATCATCCTTGATGACCCGTTGCACACCATGTGCAACGATAGACCGCAGGGGCCTGTGTAGGTATATCTGTGCCCGTCACTAGTCCATTGTCCCATCGGGGACATCGTGAAGTGATAACCTCGAATATGAGTGCTGTTGTTGGCCATCTGCATAGCAAATATATACAAAACGAGAACAATACAGCAGAGAGAGTAAGACATCTAATGAACATAAATTCATTGACGGCGTGGACTTACTCAGAATATCACACTCGGACATAAAATATACTTTAACATATAGTTCATCATTTATCATTTACATCATGAAGAAATACATGAATTACCATTTATTCCACCAATACAAATATATCAGGTAATATAATCAACATTCTACTCATAACCATATCACATGCATAAATGTAGGAATACACAATGTTTGTAACTCACACGTGGGAATTCACTTCCACAATGATAATGTATGCATGATATGTCATGATTATCCACCTTACACCAATATCCATCCAACATCCTAATCGGAAATAATCGAGAGTACAGGT
>NC_032017.1:15556465-15557710 GCF_001865875.1 Lupinus angustifolius | reverse complement strand
GACTCGTCTCACCCAGACTCTCCCTCAAGACATTGTTGGTGAATCACCGTCCAATCAGTGCCGTCCCTACTTACATTATGGTGCTCTAAATCGCCCCGTCCATTTCCTCTCCACTACTTCATGGTCACCATGCAATGCATTCCTAGTCAAAGTCAAATGCAAATGTATTAATCAAACACATGATCGACCCATCCTTAAGCCATCTCCCGACAAGGAATGCTTCTCGTGGGACCCGATAGTACGTCAACCGTACATGCTCAAGGTATCATCTCATTCACTACAACCTATCACCGAAAAATCTTGGACGGTCACATGACCAGGTCTCTTACGGTCGGTCGATCGTTGTTCCGTGATATCATGTATCCTTACTAGGGTACCCCCCTAGTTCAAGATCTCAAGTCAGATACTTGCCCAACAAGGCATAAAGGTAAACAATGCTTTCACACTTTTATGGAGTCATGCTTCACATCTAAGCCATGATCTCATTCCACAACTTTTATATCACAACACACCCTACCCGGGTTCATCGCATTGTTCACAACATCATCTTATTTCAATCTTCCCACACTGTCCCTCGCCAAAGCAGGGACTAGTCGCCCAAACGAAAATTCATCTTTAAATCTCAAATCAACTGAAGCCTTCCTCGCCCAGGCGAAGGTACTATCGCTCAAGCGAGACATCTCTCGCCCAAGCGAGAGAGTTTCAGGGACTCATTAAAATCCTGGGCGTTCTCGCTCAAGGGAGGCCCTTCCTCGCCCAGGCGAGGCTTACTCGCCCAAGCGAGGGAATCCCATATCCAAAACTTCCCCTCACCCAGTCCTCGCCCAAGCGATAGGGACTTTGACAAAATACCAATTTTGCCCTTTTCGACAACCGAAACACATTTAAACATGGTTTTTCAAACACCTGCACTCAGAAAACTTTCAAACAACATTCATATACAATATTCAACACATCTCATCAACAATCACATATATTCAAAAAGCATTCAAACATAAAAATCTTGGGTTTCTTAAAACCCAAGTTAACTCCAAAACCTTTGAGATGGTTTAGGAGATCCGGGTGTCATATTCGGACACCACTATGTCACGATGTGTTCTCTCTCACCTTAATGAAGCGTGATTTAACTCGTCAACTAAGGGTGGTTTGGTTTCAAGGTTCGAACACCGAAATCTTCGTAACTACCAAAATAAAAATCCGTTAGTTTCCGATATTTCTAAAATCATTACTAAAATACTTAAAATC
>NC_032017.1:15555040-15556365 GCF_001865875.1 Lupinus angustifolius | reverse complement strand
AAGGCTTAAACAAGTAAAATTCATATATTAAAACAATGTAATAACTTCTTGAAAACAAATTGTTCATAATTTCAAAACACATTTTTCATGAGTTCAAGAACACTCATTTTCGGTTTTGCTTCCAAAATGAGTTAGAAAGTGTTTTAGAAAATTTCAACGGTTGAATATGTTCTTGACATACTCATGAATAACATACTTCAATATCATCAATAAACATTGGTTGAATGTGAAGAGATTGAAGATTGAAAGAAGAAGAAAATGAAGAAGAAAAGATGATGAGAGTAACTTACTCTCAAATCTTCAAATTGCCAAGTTTTTGCAAAGTGTTAGTGGATGAGTATACATGGGTATTTGTAGAGTTGTGGGGAGGGAGAAATCTGATTTCTAAACCCATTTCCCATGGCAATCTAGCAAATCCAAGAAGGTGAGTGTGTAACGCCCAGAAAAATACTCTTTATTTATTACGCAGAAAAGTGAGTAAATTTTTTTTTTTGAATTGGTTATATAAAATTGTTTCCTTTTAAAAACCTTTCTTTTCTGGGACATCACTTTAAGTAACTTATAACGCGGAAATCAAAACCAGTTACCTAACGTTAACTGAAATGATACAACATTTCCTGAATATACATCTTCATAGATATAAAAGATCATAATTACTTAATATACATATCCAACAAGAAAAGGCGGAAATATTGATCATCGCCAAAAGACACTAAACAAAGACATGTACAAGCTGAAGCCGTCCTTGTTTTCAAAAGTCACAAAATGGTAAGCAACTCCTAGTGGCTAACTCCAAAGCTAGGGTACTGCCTCTACTCAATTTTGTATGCCCCTTCCTGGAACATCACGGACGGGTAGCTCCAAATCCGAGCAAAGCTGCCTACCTGACGAGCACACGTCCGAAAAGCAAGCAATAGAAAAAGAAGATAAATGGAGAGAGTAAGACATCTAATGAACATAAATTCATTGACGGCGTGAACTTACTCATAATATTACACTCAGATATGAAAAACAGTTCATAAATATATAACATATTACATTATAACTCATCAGTTGTTCTCGTAAACAATTATCCAATTTACATGAGTAATATAACCAAACTCATCAATTGTTCTCATAAACAATTATCTAATTCACACGTGTAATATAACCAGACTCATCAATTGTTCTCATAAACAATTATCTAATCAACCTATGTAATGTAAACAACACTTATTCCCATCAATATCATAATTCACCATTTATCAATATATCATTCATCGACAAGATGTCATGACTATAATTAAATAACACATAAGTGGGGATCATATTCCAAATAATAACAT
>NC_032017.1:15554306-15554940 GCF_001865875.1 Lupinus angustifolius | reverse complement strand
ACATTGTTGGCGAATCACCATCCAATCAGTGCCGTCCCTGCTTACTTCACGGTGCTCTAAGTCATACCGTCAATTTCCTCTCCACTACTCTATTATTAACCATATGCATATGAACACTAACCGTAGTTAGATGATTAAATCTTTTAATCATTATTTACCATGCTCGGCCCACCTTAAGTCATCTCCCTTAGGAATGCTTCTTGTGGGTCCCGATCTTACGTTAACACGTAATGCAAAGGAAATACATCCCACCATTATGACCATCGCTGAATACCCTGGACGGTCCCAGACCAAGCCTCTTACGGTCAACCGATCTCGCTACGTGGTATCCCGGGTTCCTTTATGGGCAGTGCCCTAATTCACATCATAAATCAAAGGGTAACTTCCATACCACTACGACCATCGCTGAATCACCCTGGACGGTCCCAGACCAAGCCACTACGGTCAGACGATCTCGCTCCATGGTATCTCGTATCCTTTTCCGGGCATCGCCCTAAATCATACATCCTTCTCAGATTATTTTCTTTAAAATTAATTTCCGAATTTGACTATTTAATTCCAACACCTTGAAGACTTTACTTTTTATTTCAATTACGGTGTTATACCAAAGTAGTTTTTATATCACATACTCATA
>NC_032017.1:15553751-15554206 GCF_001865875.1 Lupinus angustifolius | reverse complement strand
TCACCCAAGCGAGGACCCTTCGCTCAAGCGAAAATACAATCAACAATACCATTTTAAAGCTGGGCATCTCTCGCTCAAGCAAGGCCCTCTCGCCCAAGCGACAATTCATCTTTAAATCTCAATTAAAATTAAGCCTTCCTCGCCTAAGCGAGACATCATTAAAATCCTGGTTTTTTTTTCCGTTTTCGCCCGCGCGAAACTTTTGCTCGCCCGGGCGAGAGATTTTTCAGAATTTCATCGATATCCTGGGCTTTCTCGCCTAAGTGGGACCCTTGCTCGCCCAAGCGAGGATTTGTCGCCCGAGCGAGGAGTTCCAGAACCCAAAACTGCCCCTCGCCCAGTCCCTCGCCCAGTCCTCGCCCAAGTGAGACCGTGCTTGCCCAGGCGAGAGTTTCTCGCCCAAGCGACAGGGACTTGGACAGACACCCACTTTTGCCCTTTTCGACAACCGAAAC
>NC_032017.1:15553139-15553651 GCF_001865875.1 Lupinus angustifolius | reverse complement strand
CAACCAAGACACATTTAAACATGGTTTTTCAACCACCTGCACTCAGAAAATTTTCCAACAACATTCATATACAATATTCAACACATTTCATCAACAATCATATATATTCAAAAGCATTCAAACATAAAAAATTTGGGTTTCTTAAAACCTAAGTTAACTCCAAAACCTTTGAGATGGTTTAGGAGATCCGTGTGTCATATTCGGACACCACTATGTCACGATGTGTTCTCTCTCACCTTAATGAAGCGTGCTTTTACTTGTCAACTACGGTTGGTTTGGTTTCAAGGTTCGAACACCGAAATCTTCGTAACTACCAAAATGAAAATCCGTTAGTTTCCGATATTTCTAAAATCATTACTAAAATACTTAAAATCATTCTTCTTTTCCCCATCGTGATCGTACATCCCTTTCATCCATCCGGTCCAACATCACATGTTCTTGACCATCCTTTTTCATCGAAAGTTCGTTCACGATTTCCATCCCTTTTAAAGATATGGTTTTTAGTAAAACTA
>NC_032017.1:15480577-15553039 GCF_001865875.1 Lupinus angustifolius | reverse complement strand
CAACTTCATGAACACAAGTTGTTCATGGTTTCAACAAAATATTTTCATAAGTTCAAGAACATCATCATTTTCGGTTTTGAGAAGAAAATGAGTTAGAAAGCGTTTTAGAAAATTTCAACGGTTGAATATGTTCTTGACATACTCATGAACAACATACTTAAATTTCATCAACATCCATTGGTTGAGTGTTGAGAGATCAAGGATTGAAGATGGAAGAAACAATGAGAAATGAGAGAAAAATGAAGTGAGGATTTACCTCCTCTTGGAAAATCTTGAAAATGAGAGAATGTGAGAGTGAAGAGTGTTTAATGAGAGGAGGAAATCAGATTTCCCCCTAGGAAATCATTACCAAATCTCCTAGGGGGGCTAATGATGATTTCCTATGACATTAGGGTGAGTGATGTGAGGTTTGCTTTATGGAAAGGGAAATCTCACATCTCAATGCGAAACGACCACTTCGCGGACACATGCGATAAACATGCTCGAGTATTATCGGCTAATACTCGATCGGATATTATAAATCGCCCGATCGTAATATCCGATTAGAATTTCGGATTTCGGCATTCCGAGTGAAAATATTTAGAAAATAGGTATGGATGTATTCAGGATCTATATTTACTCGAAATTATATTATGAAGCCAACGGTGCGATCAGAATTCGATTCCGAGTTACGGAACTCAAAAACCACTTTAATTGCAAAAACATAGTAAAACACGTATGCAAAATGCTCTCTAAACAATCCTATACAATAGAATGCATGCTATGGTTTTCTAAACAATGCCTTGTATTTATAGCATAGAGAATAGGCGGTTACATTCGTTGCAAAATAGTTAAACAGTTAAACAATTAAAACAAATTCTAGTTATAACAAATAACAAACTAGTCAATCGATTAAGGCTGCTCTTTAATCGATTAACGGGGCAACATAATGACACATAATTCAGTTGAAACAGAAAACACATATTTAAAAGAAAAGCAGTTGAGTTAATCGATTAAGTTACCACGTTAATCGATTAACTAGAACATTTATGCATATGTTTCAAATGGTAAACTTCTCATATGTTATGCACAATATATATACATATTTTACCAATTATATTATGCCTAATATGCACATAGAACATCTATGATAGATGCATGAACATATAATTAACTAGATGATATGTCTCATGAATATGATATGACAATTAAGATGGCTTAAGAGACTAGCACCTAGGTTCACCTAACTTATACTCACTTACTAAGGCACACATCCCAGACTACTTAGATCATAGACTCAATTTACACCCTAGTCTAGATATGACCAAATGAGCATAAGGCATGTTGATTGTTGAGTCATCTTCAAGCTTTGTTAGAACCTTGTCTTCATCAAAATATAGGCAAAGACATGCTAGTGCTATCCTTGACACTTTGCACTTTCAATCTCTCCCTTTTGATGATGACAAACACTTCATCAAAATTCTTCAATTGTTGATGGATAAGCTTGATGATGATTTTGCAGAATGGTTGACAAAGGTTGTTTTTCTAAGAACAAAGTTAAAGCGCATTGCTTCCTTGTATGTAAGCAAAATTATATTACAAAAGCTTGATAAAAAACATTATACAACCTGCAAAATGTATATAACACAAACACAACAAGCAACCTTTCTCCCCCTTTTGACATTATCAAAAAGATAAACATATTCAATTCTAGTCAAAAGTTAGGAGAGTTATTATGGTTATGACAGACTGTAATTAATCAATTAAACTTGGGTATGTAACCAATTAACCAGTTGTAAAGAAGCTTGAACAAATTCACAGTTTTATATCATTTTATCGATTAAGTGATACCGTTAATCGATTAAATTGATAGCAGATAGCCACAAAACAGTTTGAATGGCATGAAAGGTTATGCAGAAGCAAATCAAGCACGAAATGATTAAGCATTTGATATATTTGAGCAGTTTGCAATAAGCACAATCATTCAATATAATCACATATACCAATCATGATCAAGATTCATTTCAAACAAAGTAAAGTGCTATATGAAACATAATTAACAATCAAGTATAAACGCGATAATTCGAAATCATTGTACCACAAAATGTAAAATAGTATTTCAGCAGTAGATATAGAGTTGTTACAATCAAAATAAAAACATCAATGCAATACAAAACATAAGATCTCAAGAGGAAACAAGGATCAACAAGGTCCCTTAGCTAGGAAGACTAAACTAAGACTCTAAGGTTTCCCATCTAAGGATGAGATGGAGGATTCTAGTTGTCGGAATCGACGAGCTACAACCACCCTTGATGAAGACACTCAGCTTGTTGAACTCAGCAACCATTCTTCTATTATGAGAATCAGTAATAGACTGAATATAATTCNATTAAGTGATACCGTTAATCGATTAAATTGATAGCAGATAGCCACAAAACAGTTTGAATGGCATGAAAGGTTATGCAGAAGCAAATCAAGCACGAAATGATTAAGCATTTGATATATTTGAGCAGTTTGCAATAAGCACAATCATTCAATATAATCACATATACCAATCATGATCAAGATTCATTTCAAACAAAGTAAAGTTCTATATGCAACATAATTAACAATCAAGTGTAAATGTGATAATTCGAAATCATTTTACCACAAAATGTAAAGCAGTAGTTCAGCAGTAGATATAGAGTTGTTACAATCCAAATAAAAATAGCAATGCAATACAAAACATAAGATCTCAAGAGGAAACAAGGATCAACAAAGTTCATTAGCTAGGAAGACTAAACTAAGGATCTAAGGTTTCCTATCTAAGGATGAGATGGAGGATTCTGGTTGTCAGGAGTCGACGAACTACAACCACCCTTGATGAAGACACTCAGCTTGTTGAACTCAGCAACCATTCTTCTATTCTGAGAATCTGTAGTTGACTGAATATAATTCCACAAGGATTGGTAATGGTTGTCTATGTATGCATTCTGACGTTCCTCAAAATGTTCAAAATCCGTATGATATGAATCCTTAAGAGACTGAAAGTGAAGGTCCATCCTATTGTTGAGACGTTGTTCCATAACATCCATAGAAGCTTGTCTAAAAGCAGGTTCCTGTGATGCATGTCCTGAATGCTCCCCCTGAATTGCAGCAAATGGCTCTTGGTTCATGTCTTGATCATCTTCACCGGAAGGATCAAGGTTAGCATTGTTGAAGTCCTCTTGATATTGCCAAGTGTTGCCATACTTGTAGATGCCCATCTTGTGAATTAAACTCTCACCAATCAAGTGATCCTTGTCTGAGCAGCCCATCACTATAGTATCTGAAATATCAATATATAGATAGTCAATAACTCGGGATATACGCATCCATATAAGCTTGTCCAAAGGCAAGTTCTTGTGATGCATGTCCTGAATACTCCCCCTGAGTTGTAGCAAATGGCTCTTGGTTCATGTCTTGATCATCTTCACCGGAAGGATCAAGGTTAGCATTGTTGAAGTCCTCTTGATATTTCCAAGTGTTGCCATAATTGTAGATGCCATCTTGTGAATTAAACTCTCACCAATCAAGTGATCCTTGTCTGAGCAGTCCATCACCATAATATCCGAAATATCGATATGAAGATAGTCAATTACTCGGGATATGAAGATACTATACGAAAGTAGTAGATTGAGAGACTGAGACACTATACATGATCTTCAGAATTTCATCAGTCCAGTTTAACATGATGTTCTCCTTCACAACAAACATAAACCTCAAATCATTCACGGTAGGTTGTGCATGATTTGTGTTTCTCTGTATCAATATGTAGGCAATCAAGTAGTGTAGGAGTCTGGTTTCTACGGATAGTGACCCAGCTTTGGTCAATTCGCCTTGGACATAGAGTTGAGGTCTATGCAGACTTATACATTTCAACAGCGTCAAATGAGTTGTCGTTTGCCCAACCACAATCACTTAAACTAGTACCAGCAAAAGCTAAACCACCCACGTTCATAAAGATTTCTTCATTAATTTCGAACAACTTTCTAGCTACCATCGACCAATATCTCCCATCTTTATATCTAAAATTTGCGTAATACTCCCTAACTAGAGCATGGTAAATATTACCTTTCAATTCCAAGAAGAGGACAACCCCTTGAGCTTGTAAGCCATGCGGAAAATCGAAGTTCCGTTTCGCAAGCCAAGTCACATTCGCAAACCGAATATAGGTGGGTTTTCTTCCCTGAAATTTCTGCAACCGAGTTTCTTGTAGAATTAATGAGTAGTATGGGTCCCCGCGGTTCTGCCTCGGTTGTAGAGAAGGCACGATTTTTGGAGCACGCAGTGGACATTGTGTGGTTGTCTTAATTCTCTTTCCACATCCTCTATCCATAGCAATCAAACACTGAATCGTGATGGAGGTTTAGAGGAAGGTTGAGGGAAACCTAGGGTAAGGTTTTCAATTTGAGGAAAACGAAATGATTCGAAATAAGAGATGAGGAAGACGGTTTATGGAGTGAGAATGTTGTGGGGTGATTCAGTTTAGGGCTAGGATGAAGCTTAGGATGATGTTGGACTTGTTCCTCTGATATTTGAGAGAAAAGGGGATGAATAGGGTTTTGAAAAATGTCCAGAAATGCTTCTGTTTCTGATATACTGATGTCGTTAATCGATTAACAGCATCTCTTAATCGATTAACCTGAGTTGAAAATGAAAGTTTTAAAAGTTTTGGCCCAGGGTGTTTGATACAAAATCGATTAACCTGAGTTAACAACATCTTTTAATCGATTAACCTGAGTTGAAATGATTCAAAATATGATACGTTCAGGGACACATGAGGGTGTTTGACGAATTCGTGCTTCATAGTTGTGAAGTTTGATTAGTTAGGAATATGAAAACAAGATCTTCTTGGGATCAAGGATCCTTGTTCTTAACTTAATTGGTAAATTACACTTTTATCTATAAAAATGTATGGATAATGAATTAATTGCTTTGAGTGTGTGAATGTCCTTTCGAGTCCTACCTAGAATTGAACATTAACATTTAATGTCCTCTCAAGTTAACCATTTTTTGTAATTCTCTAGCTCCTGTTTTTTCTAAGTGATTATTACTTGATTGTAGTTGTTTTTTTCAATGAAGTTTATTTGAAATTTTTAGTACTACCAAAGATATTTTGTTATTTTTGGGTAAGAAATTGATTTTTTTTTGGAGTAGATGGTTGTCTCCCCCAACAAGTTCACTTCAATGAGTCGAACTCTTGATATTTTGGCCATTCTATGAATTTAGCTGGACCTTACACCATTATATCAATACATTGTTGATAAGTTTATTTGAGTTTACTATCACTATAACATTTTCTTCTTTTTTGACAATCTTGTAATAAGGTGATCTTATTAATTTGATTTTAGAATAATAGTAAGGATTTAATTTTATTATAATTTTTAGAGTAAATTATACTGATACCCCCTGAGTTTTAGTAAAATTACACAAATCACTCCTCACTTTTCTACCCCTACACAAACCCGTAATTTTTATACTTTCGTTGCACTGACCACCACTGCATGAAATATAAGTTTAATCTTTTAAAAAAATGTGATAAATACAATTAAGTTAAACAAAACATGGTATATTGTGGAGACAATTCCAAATAATATACAAATCAGTGTATCTTTATTATTCTTGGTTACAAAATGCATAAACAATTCTAAAGATATATTGTTTAAATCGCTCTTATACTATATTCTAATGAACCAAAAATAGTGAAGAGTTATTGACTCATATACTATTTGAGTTTGTCGGCAGAATATTCCATATTTTGTTTAACTAAATTGCATTTATCACATTTTTTGTTTAAAAGATTAAACTTATTTTTCATGCAGATGTGGTCAGTCTAATGAAAATATAAAAATTAGGGGTTTGTATATGTAGAAAAAAGTGAAGAATGATTTGTGTAATTTCTCTAAAACTCAAGGGTGTTAGTGTAATTTACTCTATTTTTTATTTACAAAGTTTTTTCAGAAATCTCACCCAACCCAATTCAATTAATAGTGGGATCGTTCGGGTTGAACTTGTGGATCAAAATTTATTTATCCGAACTAATCCAACCTAACTAAATTTGTTTGATTCAAGCCTATTTTGCTATGAATACGTGCATAATTCAACCACATGCATCCTTAATAACATGTGTATAAAATCATACCCAACTAGTTTATTTGAATAGCGTGCCATAACTATTTTAAGAGAAAAACTTTCCTAAAGACTAATACAACATATCACTTTTAAAAACAGTCAATAGAATAATGAGAACTCATAAAAAATAAATTAATTAAATTTTAATATGAAATAGATAAATAAAAATAGGTATTAATTTTTAATCCCATAATCTTCTCCCCACTTATCTCTTCCTTATCTGCCCCTTCAGTTATGTTTCATCTATTCTCATCCTTCCTCATTTCAAATTTTCTTCTTTCTTTTTCTTCATATATTTCTTCTTTCTTGCTCCTTTCCTTTTGCATTTCTTCCTTTTCTCACTTTTCTCAGTTATTTGTCAATATGTTCTTCTCTTTCGCTTTCTTCTCTTCATATGTTCTTCTTAATTTGTGTTGGAGTATAAAAATACTAAAGTAATTTGGCTTCTGAAATACGCAAGATGTGTTTGGTTTTATCATTTTAGTTTATTACAATATAAGAAAACTAAAGTCACTTGGCTTTTCAAATGTGCACAATCTATTAAGTACTTGAGTTCTTCCAGTTCCACACTAAATTTTGTACATACATGCTATATTTTGTACATACATAACCTTTTTTCCAACCCAAAAAAACAACTTATTCTATTTATCAATCTGTATTAGGATTTATTGTTAAATAGACCAAATTTTTATTGCTTGAACATTCAACATTAGATTAAAATACCATACAATTATTCTCATTACTAATTTAGGAAGCAAAAGCCAATATTGATACAGAAAATATATCTCTAGTCTGCATTTTTTCAAACATACTCATTCTATCATTCTCATTACAAAAATCAAAACTGCATTGACAAATATACTATATAAGAAGATGACAAAAAATACATAAGTTCATTTCATAGTTGTTCAATAATGCACTCTAGTATTAACATGGTTTCTACTCCCACTCTCATGTTGACTTGTCTTTTGCCTCAGAGCATGGGGTCTAATGCACTCCCACTCCTATCTTCACTTGTCTTTTGTCTCATAGCATGTGGTCTAATCGATGTTGGTCCAATATTTTGCATTCCAATTGTTGGTTGCAGAATCTGTGGACTACAAAATCGCATTAGAGGTGGAGCCATTTGAGCCATGATAGGCCTATATAGTGACATTGTACTTGATTGCATATTAGAACTATTGATATAGTAATTGGTATCACAAAAGTCACTTCTTTCTTTTTGTTTCTCTGTAAACAAAAATAAACATTAGACATTATATAACATTTCCAATTAAAAAAGTTATTATGCAACTTCATTAGAATACAAGTGAGGTAAAACATATTTTATAAATTCTCACCTTTATTTTTCTTCACTATTGTGGTAGATAATTTCCTTTTCTCGAAATGTCCTTTCTTTCGTGCAGTAGGCATTCCCTTAGTCTTTGCAAGAAGAGGATTTAGAACTACAACATGTCCATTATTCGCATTTTGAGTGGAATTGATGTCATTTGTTATTGCATATGGGTTTAAATTGAGCTTAACAAGACATTCTTGCACACACTCAACTCTAACATCAAGTAAATTCCACAAAATTTGTTCAGTTTCTTTGTGTTCTTGACTTTCCAAAACCAAATTATAAAATGATTTCATAACAACATTGCGGTAAAGAAGACTAACATCGTAATCTTTCTCCATACCCCCATTCATATGCTCATAAATGGTGCACCTGACATTTTTTGACCATCTTTTCAAGAAGTCATGGTCAGGTATTCTCAAAATACCTTTAATATTGTAAATCCTCAAAGCATGACTACAAAGAATTCCCATAAATTCAAACTTGTGACAACCACAATTAACCATGTAAGTTGAAGAGTCAAATGTCACAATATACTTCTTGTTGTTAGGTATTTGATTAAATATGACTTCGTGATATGGCAAGTTATCACATACTTTAATCTCTACAGAAGTGCTCCCCATGTCCCATCAAGATATTCCTTCAAAAAAAGTTTAAAGATCTTGTGAGTATATATTTTAGATGCATGTCGTAAAGTGTCGCTGCTATTTATAATTAGAGGGGGAGCATTTTGGCTACATTTGAAGTCCTTCTCAACCTCTATTTGTCACCATTTTTTTTACCATTTTGTCAAATGTGTTAAAGAATTGTGTAAGACTAGTTGTTTTACCTGCAATCTCAGATAATACACTATTTGTACTCTCACTCCATTGAGATGAATTAGTACTAGCCGAAAATATTTCCTTGCTATAAGCAGTGCTCCACTTGTGACAAATTTTATACATGTCCTCCAACCATTTATGACCATTGTGCTTACTCATCATCTCCTTCCAAGTACTTTCAAATTCTTCTTCTGAATCACACCCCGACATGCACTTTTGCAACAAACTTTGGAAGCTATGATCTGAATTAAGAGCACCCAAATGAGAAGGGGCATTTTTAGCTATATGCCATAAATACAGCCGATGAGATGTATTTGGCATTACCTCTCTAATTGCTTTGGCCATGGATCATTCTTGATCTGTGAAGATTGTTTTTGGTTGTTGGTTTCCCATGCTCTGCAAAAAATACTTTAAACAACCACCTAAAAGAAACCGTTGTTTCATCAGCTAGCAAGGCACAACCAAACATCATATTTTGCCAATGATGATTTACACCAACAAAGGGTGCATAAATAAAATTAAATCTATTAGCATGGTAAGTGGTATCAAAAACCATAACATCCCCAAAACAATCATAATCAAGTTTCGATTTACCATCTCTCCAGAAGACATTAGTTAAACGAGACTCTTGGTCAAATTGGACTGAGTAGTAGAACATGGGATCTTCTGATTGTCTTTTTTGTAACTGATTCACTAAAGATTGAGCATCACTGGCTTCAATGAATTTCACCTTTTGAGTGTAGACAAAATTTTGCATATATTTCACTGTTGAACCAACTTTATCAAATCCACCGATCTCTTCCCCAATATAGCTCCATGCATTTGTAACACTCATACCAACATTTATTAGTGACTTTATCACATATCCTTTAGTAGCAGATATATTTCTCATAGAACGTAACAAATGTCTTTGATGGGGCTGGGCAAACTCATGGTTGTGATCCAATACTAGTTTTTTAATTTTCCATTGTCCTTCCTTGCTGACATTAAATTGCACCATAGCTTGGCATCCTGTTCTTGAATCTGCTCTCTCATAAGCCACTTCACCTTGAAGTTCATTGCTCTTAAACCATTGTTTAAAACAATAATATTCCTTCATTCGTATATTCTTTCTATCATTATCATAAAATTGTTGTTGACCTTTCCTTACACTGAAACCCATTTTGAAAGCATGTGCTTGATATAGATTGTAAGCTTCATCCATGTTATTCACAATTTGACCAACAAAATATCTATGTGTTTATTATTATTAAGTGGATGAGGTTCATCATGCTCCATATTATATTTAAGTTAGAAGAAAGAAGAAATATATAGAGAAGAAGAAAAAAGAAAATTTAAAATGAGGATAGAAACAGAAAAGGGGAGATGAAACATAACTGAAGATTATGAGATTAGTGAGGAGAAGATAAAGAAGAGATAAGTGAGGAGAAGATTATGAGATTAAAAATTAATACTTATTTTTATTTATCTATTTCATATTAAAATTTAATTAATTTAATTTTTATGAGTTGTCATTATTCTATTGGCTGTCTTTAAAAGTGATGTGTTGTATTAGTTTCTAGGGAAGTTTTTCTCCTATTTTAACTATATAAGAAATGATCTTACATGCCACGTGTTGGCTTCCCAACAAAAAAAATCGCCCAAACATCTCCACTTTCTTCAATACACTTTATCACATTGGAACATTTGTTATTCATCACTTGTCAACTCGTGTGAATACCCACCCAAAAACTACCATCATGTTCAATGCACCTCATATTTCATGTATCATGACCCACCAATTAATTTCAGCCCTAGCATATTAAACCTATCATTAAAAAACCTTTCATCTTCTAGAATTTTTCATTAAAAAACTTTATAACCTCTCATTTTCTTCTTAAATACACGTGTAGATTTAGGCCTTTCATTCTCTAACATTTCAAATATTCATATCCTTCCATTTTTAAGTACCAAAAAAATTATTCAGCTTCCCAATAAACATTCCTTTTTTCACTCATTTCTTTTACATCATAATCTATTTAATATTTATTATTATTATTTTTCTATTCTATCTATGTAAGAAAATAATGTAAATTATTTGTAATACATATTTATTAGTTTTCTAGATAATATGTATTTATTTGTAATACATATTTATTGGATTTATATTATTGAATTTTAGCATGTTGTAATTTACCGTTGAACTTTAGCAAGATGTAATCCTTATGTAATTCTTAATTATGACTAGTTATTTAATTGGAACTTGGATCTATTATTTGTTGCAGAAGCTCTTGGACAATTGATAATATGATATACCATGTTTATCAATATTTGGACAATTGATAATCAATAATTTTTGCAAGAAAGTTTGACCAAAGTTGTTTATCGCCATATATGACTACATTAAATATTACTGAATAATTCCTCTGTTTTCATTGATTAATATTGGAGCCATAGTGCTCCTTTTATACTCATACAAGCTATTGCTTAAGATGCAAGTTATCCCAATGATTCCTAACAAACTTAACCAATTAATTTGTTTATTCCCTTAATACCCAATAATACTAACTAACAATTAGGCCTAAAACTATTATATTGGACTACAAAAAAGATTAATCAAAAACATCATAAGAAGCCAAGGTTGGCCAATCTGGTTTATGCACCATACCATGCCTCGTCTGAGCCATGCCCTGTCTTGCTTGGTCTGTGCCTTACCTTGCCTGGCATGTGCCCTGCCTTGCCTGGTCTGTGCCTTGCCTTGCCTGGCCCGTGCCCTGCCTTGCCTAGTCTATGCCTTTCCTGTGCCCTGTCCTGCCTGGTCTTTTTGATGCATCAAGGCCTTGTCTCCACGGTCAGGCCCATGTGCCACATCGTGTTTGTGCTTGTCTCGGTCATTTTGTGGCGAAGTGTTGTTTTGTGTTGGTTGCTTGGGCACCAAGGGATCATGTGATTCATGCTTATTGTTCATGTTCAATATCCCCCCGCAAACTGGATAGTGTATATTAATTACTCCCAGTTTGTTGAGTAAGAAATGGAAAGGGGAAGGATCTAGTGATTTTGTAAGGATGTCGGCAAGTTGTTGTTGTGTATGAATTGGGAGAAGGTGGAAGAGTTTAGAATTGAGTCTCTCACGAACCACATGACAATCAATGTCAATGTGCTTTGTTCTTTCGTGAAAGACTGAGTTTGCTGCTATGTGCCTTACTGAATTGTTGTCACAGTATAATAATGCTGGTTTGATGAAGGGAATCTGGAAGTTGATGAGCAGGTATGTTAGCCATTGGATCTCACAAGAGGTGGCTGCAAGTGCTCGATATTCTGCATCTGAAGATTATCTTGCCACGGTTGTTTGTTTCTTGGATTTCCATGAAACCAAGGAATTGCCTAAGAACACATAAGCTCCACTGATGGATTTCCTTGAGTCAATGCATGCTGCCCAATCCGAGTCACTGAATGCCTTCAATTGTAGAGGAGAAGTGGAAGACTAGAATAAGCCTTGGCCTGGATTGCTTTTGATATACCTTAGAATTCTGCTCAGGGCTTGATGGTGAGTGATGGTTGGCTTTGCCATGAATTGGCTTACTTGTTGGACATCATAGCTTAAATCTGGTCTTGTATTGGTTAAGTAGAGCAATCTTCCTACAAGTCTTCTGTAAGAAGCTAGATCATGGTAAGGTGAGGAATCATCTTGATGAAGCTTTGTTGTTTTGATGATTGGTGTTGGAGCAGGCTTAGAAGCCAGGAAACCTGTATCTCATAAGATATCCAGTGCATACTTTCTTTGACATAGTGTGATACCTGCAATTGATCTAGAAACTTCCAATCCGAGAAAGTATTTTATAATGCCAAGGTCTTTAATCTTGAAATCTTTATGCAAACAGTTTTTAACAGATGATATTTCATGCAAGTCATTTCCTGCCAATACTAAGTCATCAACATATATAAGCAAAGCTGTAAATTTGAAACCTAAGGCTTTGGTGAACAAGGAGTGATCATGGTGGGATTATGTGTATCCCAATGAGACAAGGGCCTTGGTTAATCGAGTAAACCACTGCCTTCCTGCCTGCTTTAGTCCATACAGGGACTTATGAAGTTTGCAAACCTTGTTTTGTGCCCTGCATACTACTCCTTGTGGTATTTCCATATAGACATCCTCATTTAGCTCTCCATGAAGGAAAGCATTATTGACATGTAACTGGTGAACAATCCAGTTTTGTGAGGCTGCTATGGCAAGGAGTAATCTGACAGTGGTTAGCTTGACCACTAGAGCAAAAGTGTCTAAAAAATCAATGCCCCCGGTTTGGTCATAACCCTTTGCTACTAACCTAGCCTTATAACCTTTCTATTGAGCCATCTGAGTTATACTTGATTTTGTATACCCACTTGGAACCTATAGGTTTCTTATTTGTTGGAAGGTCAACAAGTGACCAAGTTTTGTTCAGCTCAAGGGCATTCAATTCATCTTGCATAGCCTT
The DNA here is from genome assembly GCF_001865875.1 of Lupinus angustifolius. Taxonomy (NCBI): domain Eukaryota; kingdom Viridiplantae; phylum Streptophyta; class Magnoliopsida; order Fabales; family Fabaceae; genus Lupinus; species Lupinus angustifolius. The sequence goes on along the minus strand of NC_032017.1, from coordinate 15,540,296 downwards.
TATCCAGTGAGGGTGTTTAATGGCTTGGTAGTAGAAACTAGGCTCATCTGTAGTGGTAATGGAGATGACATGTTTTAGGTGATTTGGTGAAATAGAGTTGTAGGACAGGACAGACGAGAGGGGGTGGTGCACATCCTTACCAAAAGTTTTGTGTAAGGACAAATTGCAATGAAAGTCTTGTAGGTAAGTTGGTGCCTGCCTTGGACGACTAGACCTCCTAAGATGGTTAGGTGAAGTGTTGTTGTTTGATGTGTCTTGGTTAGAGTGACTAACCTCTGAGTTGTCTTCTCCTTGTGCATCATGATTTGTGTTGGTGCCCAAGGGTTTGTGTAGTGTATTGGTTGATCAAGTGGCCCTAAGGTATCAGTGAACATTTCTTCTTGAGTGTTGTCATTTGATGCCTCATAAGGGAACATATGTTCATGGAAGACTACATTCCTAGAGGTGAAAATTTCTCTGTTTTGAAGGTCAAACAGAACATAGCCTTTTGTGCCTAGCTTGTTCCCTAGGTATATGCATTTTCTTGCCCTTGGGTCAAGCTTGGACCTATGTTGGGCAAGAGTGGATGCAAAAGATAGACACCCAAAGACCTTCAATTCCATCAGGTTAGGGGCCTTGTTGTGTAAGAGTTCATAAGGGGACTTATCTTGAAGAATGTGGCTTGGGAGCCTGTTTATGAGGTAAGTGGCATGTTGCACTGCATAGGTCTAGAATGATTTTGGTAACTTTGATTGAAAGATGAGAATTCTAGTGACATTTAGGAGGTGTCTATGCTTCCTTTCTACTACTGAGTTTTGTTGAGGAGTTTCTACACAAGAAGTTTGGTAAAGTATGCCATTGGAACTATAGAGAGTTGGCATATTGAACTCACTCCCATTATCACTCTTTATGGCCTTAATCATTCTGCCAAATTGTGTTTGAATCAGCTTGATGAAATCTTGAACTATTGTCCTTGCCTCAGACTTGGTCCTCATGATGTAGAGCCAAGTGTGCCTAGTGTGGTCATCCACGATGGTGAGGAAGTACCTATGGCCATGTATAGAGGTGTGTGAAATGGGCCCCCATATATCCATGTGGACCAAACCAAAGGCATGCTGAGTTCTATTCATACAGTTGGGAAAGGGAAGTCTAGTTTGCTTTCCTAAATGACAGTAATCACATACATTTCGAGAATCAAACTTAACATAAGAACATGATTTGCATATTGAATTCAAAGTATTTGTAGAGGGGTGTCCCAATCTGAAGTGCCATAGGTCAAAAAATGAAATGGTTTCTGATCTATTTACATTGTGAATCCTACAAATTCTATCTCTAAAACTTCTTTTAAGCATATACAATCGATTTTTCACTTCAGCACGCCCAATCATCCTCAAGGTAATCGTATCCTAAATAGAACAATTGGAGTTGTCAAATATTAGTTTGCAGTGCAAAGAGTTAGTTAGCTTATGAATGGAAATCAAGTTGAAATTGAACTCTGACACATAGAGTACATTATGCACTATCAATGAGTCAGTAAGATTCACTGTCCCTGACATCTTTGCCAACACTGTGTTGCCATTTGGCAAGCCAATGGTGATTGGCTTAATATTGTGGTGAATATTGAAAATGGACAAGTCAGGGCACACATGATCAGTGACCCCTGTGTCCATTATCCAGTATATGTTGTTACCTGATTGAGGATGTTTATCCTTGTCTTTGTTACCTTGTTGTGCATTGGTAGGATCCACTGTGAGTTTATTCACATTATGATCTCCATCTGACTTGTTGATGCTTCTGAGTATGGTTGCCAATTGCTCATATTGCTCAGCACTAAAATGGGATTTGCTTCCTTCAACATTTTTTAGAGGTGCCTCTGGTTCAACGTTCTTCTTATGTGCAAGTTCAGCACCAGTTGTGTTGACTGATCCTACTTCTTGCCGTGTTCTTGATTGTTGAGGATTTGGTGTAAATCTATGTTTGAAATAACATGTATCTATGGTGTGTCTCTCTCTGCCACAAAAGGTGCAGACCTTGATTCCATTGCCCCTTTGATTGTTGAATCCTCTACTTGTGCTTCTTCCTCTGCCTTGCATATAGCCATTTCTTTGACCATTTTGTCTTGTCCTCCATTGAGGTGCATTGTCATACTTGTTTGTTGATCTCTCATTTGTGAAATTTATGAGAGCTTTTGGTGATTTCTCACTTATGTGTCCTTCTTGCTGAATTAATAGAGAGAAAGCTTTATTCATATGAGGTAGTGGCTCCATGAGTAAGATTTGAGTCTTTGTTGTGTTGAACTCATCATTCAACCCTTTTAGGAAACAAATCACGTATTCATTCTCCCTTTGATCCTTTATCATCTTGATCATTCCACAATTACATCTCACTATGCAAGTGCATGTGGGTATTGGCCTTAGTGATTCAAGATCCTCCCATAAGGTTTTCATTTCAGTGAAGTAGTTCGAGATTGTTCTGTCACCTTGTCTCATGGAGTGTAGCTCCTTGAGCAAGTCTGAAGTTCTGGAATAATCTCCTTTGGAGAATCTGTCCTTGAGGTCAAGCCATAGGTCTCGAGCATTATCAATGTATACAATGCTTTGTGCAATGTGTTGGGAGATGCTTCTTGTTATCCATGAGACAACCATGTTGTTGCACCTCTCCCATATGTGATATTCTGGTGTGGATGGGCTTGGTGCACTGATTGTCCCATTCACAAATTTGATTTTGTTCTTTGAGGATAAGGCTCTTCTCATAGCTCTGCTCCATGAATGATAGTTGCTCCCATCTAGAGGTGGTGTTGTTAGAATTGCCCCTGGATTTTCTCCTGGATGGAGATAGTAGGGGTTATGTTGAATGTCATTGTTGGTTATGCTCAATTGCAGATCCTGATCTGATGTTGTGTTCAGTGCTTGTGCCATTGCTTCTACCTTGCCCTTTCTTGAATGTGTGATTGGACTATTTCTTGAATTCTTGGTCAGGGTTCTTGACCAGATGACAAGCTTTTTGTTGATCTTTGGTTAGATTTCTTGATCAAGAGTTGTTTAAAGAGAGGGATGCACAATCATAGCTCTGATACCATATTACTGAATAATTTCTCTGTTTTCATTGATTAATATTGGAGCCATAGTGCTTCTTTTATACTCATACAAGTTATTGCTTAAGATGCAAGTTATCCCAATGATTCCTAACAAACTTAACCAATTAATTTGTTTATTCCCTTAATACCCAATAATACTAACTAACAATTAGGCCTAAAACTATTATATTGGACTACACAAAAGATTAATAAAAAACATCATAAGAAGCCAAGGTTGGCCAATCTGGTTTATGCCCCATACCATGTCTCGCCTGAGCCATGCCCTATCTTGCTTGGTATGTGCCTTGCCTTGCCTGGCCTGTGCCCTGCCTTGCCTGGTCTGTGCCTTGCCTTGCCTGGCCTGTGCCCTACCTTGCCTGGTCTATGCCTTGCCTTGCCTTGCCTGTGCCCTGTCCTGCCTGGTCTTTCTGATGCATCAAGGCCTTGTCTCCACAGTCAGGCCCATGTGCCACATCGTGTTTGTGCTTGTCTCAGTCAGTTTGTGGCGAAGTGTTGTTTTGTGTTGGTTGCTTGGGCACCAAGGGATCATGTGATTCATGCTTATTGTCCATGTTCAATATTAAACTTGAACTATTTCATATCGGTGTTAATAATAATTTATTGCAAATACATATCAAATTTAATTTGGAACTTGGATCTATTATTTTGTTGCAGAAGCTCTTAGACAATTGATAATATGATATACCATGTTTATCAATATTTGGACAATTGATAATCAATAATTTTTGCAAGAAAGTTTGACCAAAGTTGTTTATCGCCATATATGACTACATTAAACTTGAACCATTTCATATTAGCGTTAATAATAATTTATTGCAAATATATATCAAATTTACATGTTGTGATTCATTTATAATCATATCTCATGATCTTTGTAATCATCTAAACATGTTATACAATTAAGAGTAAATTACACTGACACCCCCTGAGTTTTAGTGAAATTACACAAACCACCCCTCACTTTTCTACACCTACACAAACCTCCCCTATTTTTAAACTTTCATTACATTGATCACCCTGCATAAGAAATAGATGTAATCTTTTAAACAAAAAATGTGATAAATGCAATTAAGTTAAACAAAACATGATATATTGTGTAGACAAGTCTAAATAATATACAAATCAATGTATCTTTATTATTTTTTGTTACAAAATGCATCAACAATTCTAAAGAAATATTGTTTAAATCGCTCTTATAATATAGTGTAACGAACCAAAAATAATAAAGAAATATTGACTAATATATTATTTGGACGTGTCTCCACAATATATCATATTTTGTTTAACTTAATTGCATTTATCACATTTTTTGTTTAAAAGATTACACTTATTTCTTATGTAGGGGTGGTCAATGTAATGAAAGTTAAAAAATAGGGGAGGTTTGCGTAGGTGTAGAAAAGTGAGGGGTGGTTTGTGTAATTTCACTAAAACTCAGGGGGTGTCAATATAATTTACTCTACAATTAATTAAACAACATATTTAGATCATTATGCAGCGGAAACTAAAATAGATCAAGAATACCAACCTCCAATCATTGCTATTTGATTCTCAATTGTCTTTCACGAACAATTTGTCTTGCAATCAAACACTATGATTACAGTGAGTAAATTCTGAGTTTGGTTTTCTGAATCTTTACTCACTCAACGCGATGGTGTTTGTTTCTGAACAGAGGAGTAGGATTAGTGACCCAAAAAAGAGAGCAGCCTATCCTAATTTATAGACCTTTATCCATTGTAAAGGTCATTAGAGTGGAACAGGTCATGGATAGTGGGAGTGCAAGTTTTTCTCTCCACATAACCATTTTGTAACTGGTGCTAAGATAATGGGTTTAATATGTACAAAAAATGTACCACATTTGGAAACCAATTTTCCAATAAATATGCAAAGGATTTACACAGAAATGCATATTAAAAAACAGAATAAATCTGTTGAGAAAATCATGAGAAATTCTATCAAAAACAAGTTTCAAATAATGAGTATAATTTTGATAAAAACACATAATTAAAATCACCTATTTACACCATATTCTATAAAAAAAAATCATTTATTGAGTAATTTACCACAATAAAAAATCTTATTCAACTTCTTGAAGTTGTTTGAGTTTTCATATATTTTTGCATTCACAACTTTCCTTTTCTCGTATCGAAAGTCGTGTTGAGTTTTAATGAAGTTATTAGGTTGCATAATAATCATATCAATTTTATGAAATTTGGCCTCCAAAAAGTAGATATGAAGTTCTTTGTTTTGTTATATGGTTCTTAATAGTGTTGACATTGTAAGTATATGACTTTTAGAATATATCATAGAGAAGTTTATGACAAAAATTTATTAGTGTTTTTATTGTAGCATTTTTAATAATAAGGTTCACAATATCATTGTTATTTCTTTTTTTTTATTCTCCTTGTATATTTGAACAAGTTTGGTTCCTATGAATGTACGGATAACATATATATTCTTAACTATATGAATGCACGAGTAATATATGTTGTTAAACATATAAATGTATGAGTAATATGTGTGTTCTTAATCATGTATATAAAATACAGGAAAAAAAATGTTTAACCACAAAGTCAGTACTCTAAAGAAAATGAAAAAAAAACTTCTATAGATACTATTCTATGCTATTACCTTTAATAAAAAAAAGATAAATTAAAAAACAAGTTATCATAATGTTTAATAAGGTGGTTATTTTTTAGTGATGACAAAAATAATGACATTCCATAGTAAGTATAAAATGTTTATATTCATAGAAAATAAAGCCAATAAAGCTTCTAGAAAAATCAATGTGATAATGATTTCAATTTTCAGAACCTATTTTATTCGCAAATTTAATTTTTATTCTCATTCAAAATGATAGTTCAACCCGTTTGATGTATGGATGTGTATCATATATTCTCATTCATGTCTCATTTGATATACTAAGTTAATGAGAAAACTCAATTCATTTAAAAAGAAAATTTATAAAAATAGAAATTAATATTTTAATATTATTTCATGAAATTTGATATTGCGGGACGTGGGAACAGAAAAATTATGGGACATGTGATCCTTGTCCTTGTCAACAAAGTCTGAACTAACATATCATAGTCTTAATCCTTATTGTGTCTTTGGGATGAGCAATCTGATATACTCATATTATTCTCTTACTAATTGTTCTACATACGAGAAAGTGACATATGTCACTCGTAAGTTAATCATTAATAAATAAAGTATCACCTTGTGATATATGTGAGTAGGAGGATTAATATGAGGATTTAGTAGGAGAATATATCATTTTCCATTTAGATAACTACTATTTTTTATTGAGAAATATTTATATATTAGTATTTGTTCTGGATGAGGTTCTAAACCCAAACCTCATTCACTTCACCCTATTCTATCTAATGATCAAATCACCTTATAACTCTATTTTTTTTTATTTTGTATGGGTGAGACTTGAACCTCAACCTCTTTTACTTTATTTCTTAAATCATTCACCTAAACCATCATATCACTTACTTGATCCAGATAACTACTATTATACAATAACCACATATCTTACCTTAAATTAGACATGAAATGAATGAAGCTTTGAATTAGTGATGTAAAGATTTGCTAAATGCCTAGGAATACCAAAAGATTAATGATTCGATTAATAAGAACAACACTTGTTGAAAATGATAACTGCACATTCTGAAATAATTAGTAATTTACTTAAAAGGTGAAAGATATTCATTGTAATACTAAAAAAATTAGACATTGAAATAAATACAAAATAAATTATAATATAAAATAAATCAATATAAAAATACATTAATCTAATTCTCTAAAACAAAATATATATAACTTGAACATTTAATAAAATATTTAATACAAAAATAAGAATGTGTATAGTTAGAAAGACGAAAAGTCTCTCTAAACACTAGTTATAAATAAATCAAACAAATCCAATTAATAATAGATAGTTCTAAAACCAAGTCACAGGGAACCAGGAGTTGCTCTCGCGCGTGAACCCTCAGTCAGGTCTTCACCTCTTTTCGTTTTCTACTATTTAAATTGTTCTCAAACTATCATTATCATATTTAAAATTTCTTACGTGGTTCTTAAGTTTGCCTTCATTTCCATTGCTTTGTTATAGTGCTATGAGATTACCCCGAGTTTTCTGGCTAATCATAACTAACCCTTAATTTGTTAGATGAATATGTCGTGAAACAGTAATTTTTTTACGCTGTATATATTCTGTAAATGTCGTATAAGGATGATTATTTATTATTGATAGATTCGTTGTTTGGGAACATTATAAAGGTTTATATATTATAATTTAGGGTTTGGGTTTTGGAAATGAGATAAAAATGTATACATGTCACTATATTATCAACCATTCATATTTAATTATATTTAACTTTTTAAAAAAATGTAATCAAAATGAATGGTACAAGATGTAATGAATATGTATAAATCTTGATATTGACAGTGTATAAATATTATGCCATTTTGAAATTATATGTGGTTAATGGTTATATTGTTTATGCTAATCTTTTACATTTTTTTGAAAGTTTTTTCATTTATATATGTGGTTAACGCTGCAGCTAAGTATGCATGGAAATGAAATGTTTGAGCTTCCAGAGAACTATGACAGTATCCCTGAAACATTGAGGTTTCGTGAGAGTCCGATTGGTACTACACGTGCCGATGTTGTAATTCCTATTACAACGGGTAGCAACATCTTATCCGCTGAACTGTGGGTGATGGATAACATTTTTGCTAGGAGTATGATATTCATGACAGCATTAGATGAGTTGAATGCTACTCCTCTAAGTGAACCACAGAATACTAGTAGTTGCCCGTTTTGCTTCAGCTTTGATCTGTGTGTTTCCCCCTTAGCTCCTAGGGTCAAGTTAGTTTTGAATTATAGCGGTGTGAACATTAGAGAAGTCAAACTCCCGAGTCAAGCTGAGCAGCACTTCATCGAGATGAATCGTAATGCTCCTGAGAGTTATGTTGCTGTTCTCGGTGCACAACTTGCCATCATGCTGATCAAAAAGCCCTCGGATGCGAATTACAACACATTTATGCAGAGATGGACGGAGGGCTTGGCTGCATAATTGGTATGCCGACTGATTCTAGAAATTTCACTGCAATAGCCGAATTTGAAAAGGCGAAGCTGATAATGGGAGTCTTTGGCAATGGCGACTTTAAGACATATATGATGATGGAGATTATCGGCTATTGTGCGCTTCAAGCTCCAATTTCCACTCTTTATAACTATGTGGCTGGGATCCTTAGGTATCATGGTATGGGCGCATTCACTTTCATTGCTGATGTTCTGCTGCCTGTGCAGTCTCCTGTGTTGTTTCACCCGAGAGTGCTGCATGAAGTTGACCGTTTTTCTGATGCTTTTATTGCTGTGCACCTAACACAATACCCTCAATACTTTTACATCTTGGCAGGGCCCTCTGTTAATCAACTGGTTGAAAGGTCCAATTTCCCTATTCTTGCCAGAGTTGCCCAGCTTATAAAGCAAGGAACTGCTTCTACTCTGAATCAGTTAGTGGCTCCTAGATGTAGGGAGAATCCGATTGTTCTCGAGCTAGTAGAACTTCATAATAGGGCGATTCTCGGGCGAAGTTTAAATATTGCACGTCCTACTCTGAGAATGCTGAATGCATATTCTGAGGGCAACATGGAGGTTATTTTCATGGAAAACACTCAAGCTGCAAACGATGAACAATCTGACCTTGCAGCGATTCAACAGCCGCCCCCACCATTGAATTGATTTTATTTCTAGTGTATCATTAACCTTTTGTTATCATCTGACTATGCTGAGAAACATTTTTCTTAGGAAACTGTTGTTCTTTTGTTTTGTGCATGTTCTGTAGTCCTGTTTATCAACAACTCGCATATCCTAAGATGCCAATGTCCTCACTTTTGATTATTTTGTGAACTGTTATTCAGTTTGTTGCTTTAAATAGTGCTGTGTTCTGTTTGTTGTTGATGACAATACTTATTTTGTTAAGGTTGTGTGTTGGTTTTATTAGCTTCAATGCATGGTTATTTTTGGGGTAAGGAAGTTTTCAAAATATTTATTCAATTGGTAGAGTTAGGTGACGTAAATGTGAGTAGTTGTGTTCAATTTTGTTTGAAAAACTTTGTTTATGAAAAATATTTAAAAGTAGTAAGTTTAAATGAATGGATTTTCTTCAACCCACGATTACATAAGAGGTTGTCAAGCCAAGAAGCTGAAGATTATTTCAACATATGAACCTAAATTTTTGTGATAACCTTGTAAACATTTTCATTGAGCTTAAAATGTTGTATGAAAAATTAAGATATAAACTTATTTTTTAAGTGATAATCACACTTATTTTTAAGTTATAATTACACTTGTTTTTAAGGTGGTAATTAAACTTGTTTCTCCAATGCATTCCGGCGTCCTTAAAATTACATCAAGGGTGATTATCAATATAAGTCATGTCAAAATGCAAAACATTGATGCTTTTCATAAGTTCTACACTATGCTAAATGTATTAGAAGCATTTTTAACGATGCAGTGCTATCCTTGATTTGGTAGGACTAATATTAACATGACCCATCTAAGTCTAAGGATTTATATGACAGTCATTTTTTTAAATAAAAAGAAGAAAAAATCTTTCTACCCTATAAGATACTTCTTTGTATCAGATTGCACGTTATTCATCCACACAGGTACATTTGAATAACACCAACTTCTACAATTTCCTTTTAGCTGACTTTTTTTCTTCTTTATGCTAACCAAAAGCTAAATATAATGGACCAATTATATAATAAGTAACATGCAGCAAGAGATGAACTGCAGAATTAAATCATAAATATTAAAACTAACAATTTAAACAATTGGCCATTTGGTACGTTTATAATATCCCGTGAACTGCTCGTGGAACCTATGAGGAAAGTTTGTACAACTAAATAAGAAAATTTCTAAGGCCATACACTATATGTAGAGTTATTATTTTTTGGGGACATATGTAGCATTATGATTATCATTACTAGTCTCTACAACCATAAGAAACCTTTTCTCAGAAAAATATGAAGTTTAAAAATCGTCAACTTTGCACTAATTAGTTAGTTTTGCGTATTCATAGATAGTAGTTTGACTACAACATTGCCAACATTATCACTTACAAAAATGATATATTTTCTTACAAATCTTCATATCATAATATAAATAATGTATTACAAATTGATACTTTATTTTTATTAATGATTGATTTATAAGTGATATATATCACCATCTTGTGATGTAATTTTTTTAAAAGAATATATTATTACTCTGTCCTTAAGCAAGAAGGATCCTGCAGACAGCATGTGGCAAAAATAGTATAGTAATGCATGATGTCGTAATCTATGAATGTCAATTGCAATAAATTAACATGTGGAGTGTTACTAAGAGGTAGTTAAGTTGTTAGAACTATATGACATGAAATATGAATACCAATTCTAGACAGTTACACAATATTCTCCCTCCAATTCCCCCGTTAAAAATTTGCATATATATAAAAAATGTGGAGTATACTTTTTTAGTTCCACTAAGAGTATTCCCTTATTTCATATATGGATAATTAATCCTTATTCGGTGACTACTCCTTTTAACCATTGTTGCTTCAAGTAATCGATTTATCATGAATTTGTATAAAAAAAAATAAGCTTCCGTATCTATTAATTTGATAGAAGAACCTTTGAGTTAAGACCAATTTGACCATGTTATGACATGCTTTGAAAAGTTTGAAAGTAATCCTACAAAAAAAAAGTGAAATGATCAACAACAGATTTGTGCATTAGCTAGTAGTGTTGACTTTATTATTTCATGTATAAATAAGAGATGGGTCATTCTTATGATACCTACAATTCAAATAAGTATTCTTACATAAGTAAAAGAAAAGGGTCTTGTTATCTTCCCATGATTTTAGCTCTAACTATTTTCACAGCCTTAACATTAGGATTGCAATATTAGATTTGCTCGCAATCTTGTAAATACATAATTGGTACCAAAAGTTCAAAGATCACCCCAAAAGCAATTTGTCTGAAATGGTCAGGAAAATATATAAAAAAATTAAGAAAATGTTAGCAAATGAATAAAGACATACATTTATTTCCATCAACATTACATTAGTCTTTCCAAAACAAGCTTAAAAGATAAGGGTTCAAGTGGCAACCCTATTTTAACCTTTTCTTCTATAGAGTTCTAGTATTTTAACCTTTTCTTCTAGAGTTATAGTGACATATAGTGCGTATTGATGCGAGGAACAAAGGTTCATATAAACTTGACCTATCCAAAAGCGACGTAATGGGAAGGTTCATATGATTAGAATTGCGATGTGATCTGAGCATGTACATTGTAACATAACACAATCACAATAATATAACCACTTGCCAAGCTAGTAGACTCTTTATTTATTGACAAATCTCTCATTATCAACTTCTTCACTCTTTCTTAAGCCATGCTTCCTCTTGCCTCGGGGTATCTTTCCTCTTATGGCACGAAGGCTTTAATAGAAACCTAACTTTTAACACAGCTTACCATACAATTATAGAGTAAAATTGTAGTATTATGAAAATTAATTAGTAATAAACACAACAAAATTTAATTCAATTCATCATAAAAAGTTTTGCTTTTGTTGTCGACACAGATATTTTTGGAAACTCATGTCCCATTGCCACCAGAAGAAAGAAACTGCAGGTTTTGTTGGATCATAAAGTTGTATCTATGCATGAACATTCATTAACATTAAGATTAACACATAATACAATTAAAGGGTTTGTTTTTTCCTTGTACAGTTTTGCTGCACCTAATTTCAGCATTTTCTTTTTCTATCATATTTCCTCCTATGTAATTAATCAATATACAATTCACCTCTTTGCAACTTGCACACCTCCCCCGCCCCATCCCTCTTTCATCAGTCACAAAACTCAATAAACTAAAAAGAAAAAAGATTAATTTACATAATAAGAATTGTAAATTGCAGTTACGATCACAATTGTTATCGAGATATCAATGCCGAGACTAAGATAGTGGGTAATGTTACAAAGTTGCAATGATTTTAGGCTTCTTGCTGCACTCTAATGTAAACATTCCCATCTCTCTCCTCTTCCCATTGGAGCACCCACCAATGCTACTAGCACTATTAATATTACCATTAGAATCAGACCCAGGTAGTTTTAAAATGTTTACCCCAAAAAGCCGAAACATCTGAACCGGCTCCACAATTGGTCCAACCGATCCGACAATCCGAACCTCGTTAACAACATTCTTTACTTTCCAGTCAATATACATCTGCTTATCCGGTCCGGTCGACTTATGGAAAAAAACCGTATCACCGGCTTTTAGATTCTTATCCTTCACGAACCGGCTCCACCCTTTAGTGAGAACATAACTTTGACTACTATTCCAATATGAGTAACGGAACCGCCACACTTTCCCTCCAACATCCTCAAAGTTCAGTAGCACACCCTTCCCTGCTACAATTCCGTTAACGCCGTTTTGTAACGGAAAGTGCTTCTCCGCGTGTTGCTTCGGTATCACTAACCGGTTCAGCTTCCCTACGTCGCTGGGCGTAACCGCTTTCTCGAATAGCTGCTCACGCGCTTTGTTCCCAGACGCGCCGGAAAAGTAACAATCGACACCGTTGTTTGCGGAGGTGCTGCGGCTGAGAGAACGGTCGTTAAAGCCCCGGTTGCGCTTGCTCTGTTCCAGCTCGTCATTGTAGGTGTGCTTCCTCAGCATGTCCACGATCTCGGATTTCGAATGAGAGCTCAGGAACTCGGCTTCTGTGTCATCGTTGTTGCCGCCGTCTACGACGACGGAGCTGCTAGGTGGCTTGAAGTTTGTTACGGCGTCCTTGCCACGGAACCGCTGAGCCGCGGTATCGTAGGCTTTGGCAGCTTCCTCTTCGGTGTTAAAGGTGCCCAACCAAACACGTTGGTGCTTCTCGTAAATTTGAGCGCCCCAACGTCCGTTTGGCTGGGGAACCACACCTTTGTACTTAGAAGATGGGAGTTTCCGAGACTCCGCTTCTACGCCACTGCCACTATCCGAGTCAACTATCACGCTGACACCACTGCCAGCGCGACATAGATTATTGGATAGAGGTAGTGGCAACACTTTCTTTGACAAGGCAGTGAATGTTAATAGGGTTGTTGTGGGAGATATGGTTATTGAAAGTGAGTCAGTTGCGGTGCTTTCATCATTACAACTACCTCCATCCATGTTTTTTTATAAGAAAATGTTTGGTTTGTTGTATTGGTAAGTAAGAGAGAAAAGAAGGTAAGAGAGTTGTGTGGGAGTTGGGGTTGTTTGAAGAGGGAATATATATAGGAAGAGCATGTCCTTAGTGAATGTATTATTTATTAACATAAGTGGGAAATGAAATATACTTATGTTGAAACATTTTATATATTAAAGATGGGAAGATAACTAATGGCTTAATTTTCGTTAAATATATTTGTGCGGGGGAAAGATATGGTGATGTCGGTATGGTATGGAGGGTCAACTCAGAAGGAGATGGATAGTGATGATATTAAGAAGATTTATGGTGAAAAAAAGTGGGGTTGGAATAGGGATGACAAAAAACCCAACTCATGAGTACCCATAGAAATACATGTAACGAGTACCCGCAATAATAGTTTATGGAACTACAATCTTATGTGTTATTTAGATAATCAACCACAGAAAAAAAAATTATAAAAAATAATTTAAAGTTTTAAATACATTTTAAATTGTCTACTTCAACATTATAACATAAAATTGATTTAATAAGAATTGTTCAATCAATATCATATTATATTACATATCAATCAAAAATATAACCTAACATCACTACTTAAATATTATTACTTAAGAACATATCAATTACATTTACGAATTAACAATATAACGTTATAAATTAACAACATATATAGGGATCCAAATATTCCACATTTTAGCCATCAATTCTAGGAAAATCTGATGGTATAGATCTATTCACTAATTCAAACCATTAAATTTCCTTAGTATGATGGCTAAAATAGGGAGTAAGTGGACCCACCCGTATATGTATATATATATATATATATATAATGGAATAGTGGATCCGAATACCTATGAGTTTGGGTACTTCATTGCCCGGACACAGACCCATCCAACAGTGGATCTTCAAATCTCTGGTCTATTTACCTACTGAATCCAAAAACATGGACCCAGACCCAACCTGTTGCGAGTATTTTTTGCGGGTACTCATAGATACGGGTATCAATTGTCATCCCTAATTATCTACCATATTGAAAAGAGAAGTTTTAAAAGTAAAAATATTATATCATTTTAAATAAAATAATACAAAGTATTCTACTTTTTTTTTTTGTTTTCTATAATATTTGTCTCCAAGATTCTAAATTTCAAAAATGAGAAAAGAGGGTGGGTATGCATTGTGGTAAGTACTAAGTAGAGAAGGTCATGACTCTCTTTATGTTCTAGTTGTGGGCTTTGTATGTGGGGTAGGTCCCATGTACTACCAAGTTGACGAGATTCACATGAGGGCGTGGACCTTGATTTAGTGAAGTTCATCCCCCCTGAGCTATGAGGATGCTAGCATAACCCCTCAGAATTGAATGTTTATTCTCTCCATTGTATTTGTCAATTATTTTTTGGATTGCACAAGGTGTCTCATCTTGAAGTATAAGACTCTTTTTTTTTTTTTTAATATGGAAATTATTAAACTGAATTTTTCTTTTCATTAACAAAGTTTTTATCATATTAGCAATAAAGATTGACACTAGTATGATTATGTGTTAAAGTTGTTGGGTGATCTGTTAATTGTATTAACAATATGTTGATCTAGTAGTGTAAGGTCTTGTTAGATCTTCAATATAACCAAAATGTCAAAGGTTCTTAAGAATGACACTTGTTGAGAGAAATAGTCACATACTCCAAAAAAGATTAGTTTCTTACCCAAAAAAGGTGGAATACCACTTAGTAGTATAAAAAAATAATTTGTATTATTTTTACTTAATGAATAAAATATATTTATCTTATCTATCTGGCATTGCTACCCCATCAAAATCTACTCTATCATTTAGTTGTTGCTTTTATTAGGGCGAATATACTCTATTAGGGTTCATTTTCTACTTGGATGGGTTGTGGGGCTAAAGTTTTATTAGAGGCATGGATATGCTCATCCAACAATAAATAATTCTTACCCTTCTTCATTTATCCCCACCTGGCTTCATCTCATTCGTCCATGCCAAGTATAACTTTGTCTTATTGGTCAGATTCACCTAAGTATCTTCCCATCAAATAAAACAAAACAAGAAAAAACAGAAAACCCATCCATTTCAGAATTCTTCATTGGTTACCTAACATGGACGTTTCATTTCTCAAGTGGGATTCTCTTGTTTGTTCTGTGGATTTCATTATCCAAAATGAAACTTCTAGGGATGACTTATATTGGTTTAAGATACAGATTGAGATAACTCTTGTGGTACATTATAGACTTTTGTGCCTATAAAAATAATCTGGGGCCATTTATTGATCTAGAGAAAGAGCTCTAATTGACATATACTTACTTGAGGGTTTGCCCCACAAATCCAAATGTATGAATCATTTTATAATTCTAGATGAGTTTAAGGGTATAATCATGTAAATGAGGATAGGTTCGGCAAATAGACAAAACAAGTTAATTGTACACCTCAAACGGGACACTAATATGGCTTTCCTTTGTTTTTATGTTGTATTTTGAGAATGCATGTGAATGAGAAATTAAAAGTAAAGTGAAAAATAAATAAGTATATATATATATATATATATATATATATATATAGTATTAGATACAATCCCGAAATCAGGTACACAAAATAATAAATAGAACTCACTAAAAATTGTGGTAGCGGTGGGTGGAATGATTAATGAAAATGCATATCATTTTTTATTAACATGAAAATGCATATCATTTTTTATTAACATGAAAATGCATATCATTTTTTATTAACATGAAAATGCATATCATTTTTTATTAACATGAAAATGCATATCATTTTTTATTAACATGAAAATGCATATCATTTTTTATTAACATGAAAATGCATATCATTTTTTATTAACATGAAAATGCATATCATTTTTTATTAACATGAAAATGCATATCATTTTTTATTAACATGAAAATGAATATCATAATGTATTTTCACCTTTTTAGTGTTCATTGTGTACGGACGAGTCCTTTGCCTTTGGAAGGACCCACATGAGCTAGTTGATAAAACCAGAGCGCCCAAGACGGTGGGTAATAAGTCTTTTCCTGGGTTCTTCTGTGGACCCAAAATTTCAATTATAGTTGCTGTTGATAACTTCGCAATGCTTATTAAAGGTTTTAGCTACTCAAATGTAAAGCATTTTTTAGAGATAGATAATTCTTTTATATACATGAATAGTAGGTTAAACACTTATATTAAGGAGTAATTACCGAAATTTTTCTCAAAATAACGAAAATTTGATTAATTGGAGAAACAAAAGTATGGAACATTCTGAAAAAATGAAGAGGATAATTGATCAGGAATGGTTTGACTAGTCATGGAAAAGAGTAGAGTGAAAGTAGATTTGATTTATTTGCAAGTCAACAAAGTATTTGCTAAGAAACGCGTTGGTAACTTTTTTCATCATCGATGTATTTTTAGAAATTAAATAATTTATTGCAGATATGACATATAGGTAAAACTTATTTGTGAATAACAGCTTTGTTGAAAATATACACATAATTTTTTTATGAAAAACTGTGTGATTTCGATTTTGGGGCTTATCAAAATTATTATAGCTTTGTTGAAAAAATATCTATAAGAAGATACAATATCTGTATTTTAAAAGTATACACGTGTGTATAAATTATATTAGTTACCAGGGTGGATCTTTGAAGGGGTAGGTGAGAGCAACTACTCCTGAATTTTTTTGATAAGTTTTTTTAATATATTTATCTTGCAAAATTTATTAACATATTTATTTTACTCTACATGTAAATGTTTAAATTAAAACGAATTTATCAATTTTGTACAATGCATATGGCTAACAAATAATTCCATTATTCTAATCAGGTTGTAATAAAAATCCACACAACATTTTAGGCACTACATCATAATAGCAAAACAATAACGCTTAAAATTGTATTTAATAGAGTTTTTGTGGTGCTTTTTATGTGAGCGCAATAGTATATAAGGTTATATTTAATAACGTTTTTTGTAGCGCTATAGAAAGTAGACATTTAACGGTATTAATTGAAACAAACACTGTTAAATGTCTACTTCCAGACATTCTATCAAACACATGACAAACATGTCCAACTTCACCACATTACAATATATTTGTTAAATCACTAACAACTTTAACTACATTCAACCTTAACAAATTCCAATATTATAAAATAACATATGAGTAATGAAATCTTACGAAAATTGTTCATTCTTTCTCATCCAATATTCACCATAGCTCCATAACTTCACAGCAAATCAAAATCACACTATTAGTGAAGAGAAAAATAAATGAGCTAAAATAAGATAATGACTTACCTTATGCTTGAAAAGATAAACAAAAAATCGATAACTTCACTATAACTGGATAACTTCACAACAAATAAAGATTACACTATTAGTGAAGAGAGAAATAAATGAGCTAAAATAAGATAACGATCTACCTTATGTTTGAAGAGAAAAACAAAAAAAATGATAACTTGCTTGAAGAGAGAAACTAAAAATAAAAGAGAAAAAAAAGTAAGTTATAGAGAAGAAGAAGAAGAAAGATAAGAGAAATAATAAATTGAGTAATATATATTATTGTGTGAGGTTTTGTTTTTGAATTTGAAAAGATTCCCCTTCACTAAAATAAACGTTAAAGGTATGACCTTTAACAGCGCTTGCTTTAGTAAACATTGTTAAAGATAACACATTTAACAACGCTTATTGAAAAAGTGTTGTTAAATATATGAAATATGACATTTAAAAGCACTTGTTTCAATAAGCGATGTTAAAGATAACACATTTAACAACGCTTTCTTCAATAAGCGTTGTTAAAGATAACATTTTTAACAGT
Organism: Lupinus angustifolius; assembly: GCF_001865875.1. Taxonomy (NCBI): domain Eukaryota; kingdom Viridiplantae; phylum Streptophyta; class Magnoliopsida; order Fabales; family Fabaceae; genus Lupinus; species Lupinus angustifolius. The sequence goes on along the minus strand of NC_032017.1, from coordinate 15,522,162 downwards.
GTTTATTGAAAAAATGTTGTTAAATATATGAAGTATGACCGTTAACAACACTTGCTTCAATAAGCGTCGTTAAAAATAACATCTTTAACAACACTTTCTTCAATAAGTGTTGTTAATTCCCTTCTGCTTTATATTTAATAGCGTTCAACACATAAGTGTTGTTAAATGGACGTTGTTAAATATCAATTCTGGCATAGTGAGACTTTTATCAATAACAAAAAAATCAACATTGAACCTTTGAGAGTGGGTTTTTGAATGTGTTTTTATTATAAAAAAATTGTTACATGATTCTCCTCATTACTCATGAATTCATACGATGTTTGTAAGTAATTTTCACCAATACTTTCTTTATGTAATATTATTATTTCCTCAATTGATAAATTAATACTGCAGTATCATTACTTCATATTGGGATGTAGTAATTGATATTTTTGATATATTATAAATTTTTGTTATAGTATATACCGATTCAATCATTAATCAAGATTAATTTTTTTATTGAAAATGTGTGATTTATATTGAAAAGGATATAACTGAAATTTTTACACCCGATCAATTATCGATGAGTTTAACTATTTAAAAGTACGAAAAGTGGCACTTTAAATGAATGCATATTTTTTTAACATCTTTAGTTGTTAATGATGTTATTTAGAATTAAGAGCAAATATTTATTTAGTCTCTCATGTTTTTGACCTTATCAGATTGATCCCTCAAAAATTGAAAAACCCAAAATAATCTTCGTAGTAATAAAGTTGAAAAAACATGAGAGACCAAAACAATTTAACAACAACAAAAAAAACATGAGTAAACCGAACAAGAATCCTCTACAATAGTAGAGAAAATAATTCTGAAGTTTTATTTGTTTTCTAAGCATAAAAGTATCACCTCATCATAAATAAAATAATAAAAAGTGTTCTAAATTATTTTTCTAACTCTTGTCTCTCCACATAGTAAAACAAGAATTGAACTTATGATAATAACAAAGAAAGCATTATGGAAAAGATACATCTCGCCATTAATAGTTTAAAATATGTACTTAATTAATATGAATGTGTTAGGCATAGTTAAAAAAATTGGGGCTCCGTTATCATGGTCCCTGGGTCATGGTTCCTTTGTCCTACCCTTTATTCGGACGTGTTCCTTATCAACTGAGCCAATAAATTCTGTTCCACTTCAATAGTTTATCTAATAGAAAAATAAGAAAATGTTACTTCATGTTGCCATGTGTGAAGGAGGGAGGATCAAGTGAAGTAATCATTAATAATTGAAGCTTTAAAAACATATTTAAATGGGTATTTGAGAAAACAGTATATATATAGGGTATTGTTGGAGGAGGAATAAACCCATAAAGAAAATTTGTCCTTCTTTAATGTCAATTGTCCATTTATATTTCCAACCTAGTGGGAACGCGTGTGAGAAAAGTTTGGATGAGATTTGAAGTACCTATCTAATCTTATAAAATTATGGTTGTATGAGATTTGAAGTGCCTTTTTGATACTATGCCACTTTACACATAAGTGGAATAGTTTGTTTTATACTATAAAAAAAATATTTATACTATAAAAAATATCTTCATTTTTGGATAAGCACCTAATTCATTTACTGTATGGTTGTCTTTATTAATAAATATTATTCACAAGAATCAAACCATTAACTTTTTAATCTTTTTAAGATTTAGTGAAACCTATATACTAGACTAACACATTTATAATTAAGCGGATTAAATTAACCACAAATGATATAATGTTATATTGCCTTAAGTTTTTCCATTAATATATCTAATATTCCAACGAGTTTAGGTTTTAATCACTTTCAAAACCTAATTTAAACTGATCCAGTTAATAGTGAAAGTAATCATAATCCAGAGCACTTTTAACAATCTGATAGAGCTTAAGCACTCTTTTAGTCACACCCCTTTCCTCCCTTTAATTATAATCATTTCCACAATCTGGTATAATGGGTTTTCGATGTAATCTCATCAATATGATTTTTTAATATTTATATATTAGAGATGAAAATATATTTATTAAAGAGACTATGAGAGTGAAATATAATAAATAGTACTTAATTACTTGGAATCAAGCCTCCATATATACATATACACACCACCCAATACAATGTTAAAAGACTCAAGCCAATATTCTAGTTGAGCAAGTGTGGTTAGCTCTCTTTAATTGCCTCAAATGCTTATCTATTCACCACATTGAATTAGTGGTATTAAAGTCTTACTAGATCTTAGGATGATCAAAAAGTTAAAAGTTTAATTATTGAGAGTGACACTTATTGAGAGTTTCAGTCACACAACCCAAAAAAGATTAATTTCTTACTTAAAGAGTGATAAAATACTCTTGTTAGTACCGAGAAAATGTTTATCTATTCGTCTTATAATATCTTGATTTTGGTCTTAATCACCTTTTTCAGTCTTACATAACCAACGCAAAGTGCATTTTTTCAGTTTTCTTAATAAAGAATGTCAAAGTTAATCACAAGGGGGATATTGGGTGTCATTCCTTTTAATATCTCAGAAATCCTTATCATAAATCAGCCAAACAAATTTCGACAAGGATATTTTATAGAGGGGTGATGGTGATAAGAGGTAAGGAACCCCATTATTTCACATGTCTTTGATCCCGTGTTAGTTACTATATTATTATTCCATATAAAAGTAAGAGTTTATCTTTATCATTGGCAGTCTCCCCATTAACTAGTACTTGTGATTATCTTTTTTTATAAATTAAAATATTTATCGATTTATAAGTAAGAACTAATTTCTTTTAATATGTGTCTGTCATCTTAACAAGTGTCATTCTTCGAATTCGAACTATTGACTTTTGGTCAATTACAATACCTAAGAATTTAATTGAATATTACATCAATAGATCAACGTCTTGTTAAAGAGTACAATTGTCATTATCTAATACACATAATTAATTTACTAAGTAATTGAAGTGTGTGACCTGTGACTTTGTCCCCACATTCCTATGTGCTTAACTATGACTGCTTTCTAGTTGGCGATGACTTAGATTTATGCCTTAAGATTATGTTACCACGTCATTCCCATCGGATCTTTTTTGCCATGGCATCATGTTAGAAAGAGACGAAATGGTACCTTAGTTTTTCCTTAAAAAAATTGCTACATGCATGCTTTGTGATGACACTAAATCATGTGGATTTTGCAGGAATCTTTTCAATTGGATGCTTAAGCACATATTCTCACAAATAAGATAAACATGTTATGCGTCTAATTTCCCCTTAAGCTACTTGATATATCTATAGTCTATTTAATAAACATACCTTGTTATTTTAATTCTTGTTTCATATGTTGTTTTCTAGTAAATGAAACAAGTCATGTTAAATTGATGTTAGCATTGGACCCACGTCATATAAGATTAAAAAAAATTGGTACTATTAAGAGTCTTTCACATTTTTTTGATAAAAAATTAATCTCTTTCACGGTGTGTGACTGCCTATTCCAATAAATATCGCTCTTATACATTAAATCATTTACCTTTTGATCATCCTGAAGATATGGCAGAATCTTACAATACTATAACAAAAGGTATTTGTTCATGTTTAATAATGATTGGCATTGATCTTGATTATCTCACTACAATGACCGCATCATCAAGTGCCATTTTGTAATGGGATTTCCTTTTTCTTGCTATTGGTTTGAAGAGTACCATATATTTCAGCAAACTATTTTTGCCACCTCTATTTCCTTTTACCGTTGGAGTCGTGTCATCATCACTTTGTAACACGTACTGAACTATACAACTTACACAGAACAATCAACTACGAAATGTGTATCACGATGCATGCAGTGAGATCACTTAATAACATCATCACCAACGTATTTGTGTGTTGTTACTTTCAATTCAATAAGGACTCACACGATTCATAGATAATGAGTTCTTTAGAGATTATATTAGGTATTCGGTATTTGTCATCTGTATGGAAAAATTGATAGAAATAAAACCACTTTATGTCTAAAAAGAAACCGGTCTTGGGTTATTAACAATGAAATCCCCTAACACACAAAGAATGTTGAATGAGATTCCCTCAAGTGCTTAATACTGGATCCTCAACTATTGGAATTATTGAAATGAAGGGAAGAATAACATTGGAATGTTACCTTTGTGAGCATTTTTTTCTCTCCAAATCTTCTATCAAACATGGAAATCTCATTTTCTCAAATGAAATTACCATAAATGTTAAAACATTCCTTATACTAAACACCACCTAATTTTAGAATTAATAATTCTTTGATTGTCATATGTATGATTATAAATTTATAATCATTTACAATGATTTTAATTTTATACCAATGAAATCTCAACCCAAAAAAGTCATTAAAAAATACCCATATTCAATAATTTATGAATTTCATGTCTTGCTAAAAATAGTTTCCCCCCATAGTATATCTTTTTCAAACCCCACCTTAATTCTAAATTGTTCAATATTTACTTCCTAGTTTTTTCCAAAAATATTAATATATTTTATAAGCAAAGTCAAATTTTAAGGAAAAAAGGAGAGGTTATTTGGTTTGAACTTTGACACTTGCAATTAATGTCTCATTCTACTAACTAAATTAATTCTTAGGAACACTAAAACATTACCCGTTTTTTTGTTTTCTACCGATATTCTCGTACTGGAGGCAATTCTTTACGAGCTGAGAATATCTATATGTATGTGAAGCTAACCCTCTCAGTGGATATTTTTCCATCCACAAGACTCGAACCCGAGATCCTGCTTAAGGAAAATCAAACATGTACCATTTGAACCAGATGCTAAAACATTACTTTATCTTTATGCATTCTTCTTGGGATTTGAACCCATAGTTTATTTTAGCTAAAACATAACAATAACGTATCCCACGCATTCATTAAAAAACCAATTTTTTCATCATTAAGTGTATGGATTAGCTGGTGGGGTTGATTCATTTTAACCTAGGATCATAAGTTTGAATCTTAGGTATATAATTGTTTTACATGGAGAAAAATCTATATCATCTATAAGATTGTTTTCTTTAAAATACCAATGTCATTCGCAAGGAAAAAAGTAATTTATTACTTTCATGCGATGACCTTGCAAAATGATGTGTGATGATCAGTAGATGTTCGTAAATACAATCCAATCTAATTGCAAATCGCTAAAATAAAATAAAATGTGATCAAATATAAATTCTTTGAATTGATTTGGAATAGATTTTTAATAGATCGGTTGATTTGGTTTGGTTTTCATGCTCATCATCTTTTAAAATTGATCAAACATGAACATAAGTTATTATTATACTTATATAAACTTTTAAATTTTAGAGTTACACAAATGTATGAATATCACACACAATACCCTTTCTCTCTTTTGTAGCAATGAAACTAACAAAAATATTCGTATTTATTTATGTAAATTCTATAATTATGCATTTAATTCCCTTTTATTGCTATATCACAATAACCAATTGTCTATAGCAACTTCAACTTGAAGAGCTTGAAAATACCATTTACTCGAAAATATCGTTCTTCCCTTTTCTTCTCCTGGACCTTGACTAAATATCATTAAACTCGTAATTCTTGGATTTACAGGAATGTTATAAAACTGGCTAATATATTCAGGGTTCGATGCTCTATATTCTTAGGGTAGTAAGAGGATTTTTTATCAATAATCAAATATATTTAAGATTTTTGTGTTTATCTAAGTAGATCCTCAGTTATCCCAACCGAATATGTTTGACAAAAATGTACAAAGGTGTGTTTATTTAAGTAGATTCTTAGTTATCCAAGGTGATTGAGGATCTTAGACGATAATGTACAAACTAAAAGTTAAATAGATCGCACGTGAATAAAAAATAAAGAAAATAACGTCATTTTTGGTATATAGATGCACATCATTTGAACTTATGAAGTCCCTCTCTCCTATTTTAATTTTCAGGTAATACATATAATCTATCTATTTACTACTATATAAATATAACAAAATAAACTTTCACTACCTCATCAATTGCCACATGACATCACCTATTTCACGTCACATCATCAATTGTTATATGTCATTTCCTCCTTCATTTGTTTCCTGCTAAATGGTTCCATGGTAATCATATGTACCTTCCCACACTATATTTGCTCTTTCTTGACAATTATTGCATTTAATAAATAATTATTGCATTTTTTGTGGTCACATGTTAAATTGCATTTGAATTGGTATTGAGGTCTATGACTCTCTCTTTCTCTTCCAATATTCTTTTTCTCTCAACCATCTTCTTTCTCTCCAGTTTCATTTCATTATGTCTATTCGTTATCGTCATTTTTCTTTCTCTTTCAATCATCCTCTTTAAAGTGCATTTTTTATTTATTGTGTAGATATGATCTTTAGTACATTTTTTATTGATTTTTTGGTTTATTTTGTAGATATGTCCTTATTTTATCATTGATTTTGTGTATAATTTTTCATTGATTTCCTTATTTTATACACTTGTTCTCACTAATTTCATTATTTTGTAGATATATTCTTCCAACAATTTTCTCCTTTAGCGTCTGATAAGCAAAAGAATCTTCCTCAGGGAAGATCAAACCTTCAAAGCATATGGTATGTACCCAATCCACTATAATATACATTCACTTATAATATTACATTTATTTGTCAATTTATTTTTGTTAATAATATATTTATCTCCTCATCTTATCTCATTGTTATCATTTTCTCTCTTTATTTATAGTTTGGTTCTCCCCTGAAGCATCACTACAAGTTAATTTTCTCTATACGCATATCTTATCTTACTTATACACTTTTTTATTCAAAGAATCATTATCTTAATTTTTTGTTTTGCATGTTTCAGAAACACCTAGAGTGTAGCATCCTCTAAAATAAGGTAAAGATCATGGTTAGTTAGTGATACCTTCATTTTTTGCACAATCATTAGTTATTCACTCACTTATGAGTTTTGTATTTTATTTTCTCTATTCGATGATTTTTAATATATATGTTGTTTAATACACTCATTTTGACTTAATATTTGTGCGCTTGGAAATTTCACCTAAACCTCATTACCTTATTTAATTGTTTGCTTAGAAATTTGTATTGTTTGGGTTCTCAACAACACAATATAATGTCTTTGTTCCTCGATTTTTAGCATTCCCATATATGAAGAAGAATAATATCTTCATTTTTATTTGATTTAATTTTTTTAATTTATTTATGATTTTTCCAAATTTTAAGCAATCCTCATTATAGACATAAATTTGTTGAATTATAATTAATAAATTTTGATTGTGATAATCAATTGATTTAATTTATATTTTATTTAAATTATTTATAATTTCTAAATTTTAGGCAATGCTCAGTATGTAGATAAATTTGTAGAATTATGACAAATAATTTGTCCAATAATAATTAATTTCATTTATATTTTATTTTGTTTGAACATCATAAATAATATAACATATGATTCAAAACTCATGAAGAAATAGAATAATTTGAATTTTTTATATAAGTTACAGAAATAGAATATAAATTTGCGAATCAGTTACAAAATAGAAAGAATTAATTACCAACATAAATCAAAACATATCAGAAAGAACATTTATTATAACTTTTAATGTAATATAACGTAAATCATTCGTTATAAACATGCATTAATTATGATTTAGTTTCTACTTTAAAATTATGTATTAAAGTTGTTATAAAATTTTGAAAATATTTTAAATACATTAAAAGGAATATGTTATAATTACACATTTAAATAGATCTTAACAAATTATCAATTAATATCATTTAATTATTTTTAAAACATAAATATTAGAAAACCAATCTTATTACTAATAGAAATAATAAACTATGATATTATAATTAATAAGGAAATATATTGAATTTTTCACATAAAAATGATAGACAATGAATTAATTTTATAAGAATAATTTTTTTTAATACTAATTAGAAGAAATGTAGATAGTTCCCTTATGTTCCTAGAATTAAAGAATTTGGGACATTAATAACAAAATAAGGAATTTGGAGCAAAAATAACGATGTTTGAGAGTCGTAAGATGATATGATGGTTAAGGTGAAAGAGTTTAAGGAATGAGGTGGATGAAATTGTGGGTTCGAGTCTCACTCATAGCAAACTTAAAACAATAAAAAATGAGTTACAATGTGCTTTGATTGTTAGGGGTGAAGTGAAAGAGATTTACGATTCGATTATCACCACAACAAATATTAACATATTAATTATTATTAATTGAAAGAATGTGTTATCCTATTACAATTAATAAGGAAATCTTTTGTTATTATGTATGACATGAAAATGATAGACATTAAATTTATTTCTTAAAAATATCAATTTTTAATACTAATTATTTAAATAGATTTTAAAACATTCTCATTTAATTATTTTTAAAAACATTAATATCATAAATTCAATCTTATTATTAATAGAGTAAACTATGATATTAGAATTAATAAAGAGATATGTTGATATTTAATTTATTTCATAAAAATAATTATTTTTAATATTAATTAGAAGAAAAGTTGATAATTTTTTACACTTACCCCAAGAGTAAATTTTTTACACTTACTATTCATCATAGCCATCAATTATATAGATAACTAATGGTTTAGATCTACTCACTAATTCAAACCACTGAATTTCCATATAGTTGATGGCTAAGATGAGGAGTAAGTTTTAAACTTACTCTTGGAGCAAGTGGATCACTCCTCTTAGTTATGATGATTTAGTTTCTATTTTAAAATTATGTATTAAAGTTGTTAGGAAAATTTGAAAACATATTTTAAATATAGTAAATGGAATATGTAGTAATTACACATTTAAATAGATCTTAAAACATTTTCAATTAATATAATTTATTCATTTTATGTGTCATCTATCATTTCCTACAGATCATTAAATAATAAAAATTGTATGGATGAAGACATATAATCAAGACAATGATACAATTTTAAAATATTATAATAAACCATTGTAATTGTACATAATCGCTAATACAAAAAATATAATAACATTAATATGTATTAGTTAAATTATATTATTTATTTTTTCTTTACAATTCTCATAACTACGTCATTCCCTATCTAATGATATATACGTTTATTAATTTTGATAATCTAATAGATGTCATAGTTCAAAGTATTTATCCAGATCTACAAGATCGCTACACAATGAAGAGTTTTTTTAACCAAGGATAATACTTGCTTCAACTATTAAAATTATTGAACAAATAAATGATTTTTTTAGTTTAATTTCAAATACAAAATTTTATAATTCAATTCAATCAGTTATTAAGTTGAAACAAATATTTCTAAACTCATAATATTAGGTGATAAAATGAATACAATAATTTTGATTCTATTGATATGTGTAATACTAATGAGTGCCAAAATTCAACTTATTAACTCATCAATTTTTAAATGCATTTACAATTTTTGGTCTTCCTGATCATATAATCAAGTTTTTCCACAATACGATATTGTGTATATTTAATATTTGTGAGGTTGAGCAATGAAGAACATTAATTTTTGAAAGATATATCAATTTCAAAATAACAAAATTTGAAGTTGTTCCTTATCCTAAAGAAACAATATAGATATAATATATATGTTCTTAATCATGTGGTAAAAAATACCGTCACTTGCTAGTGATAATATAAAAATATTTATCTATCAATGCTTATATCGAGTAATTCATACAGAAGAAAAGTATCATCATACATGGCCCCTTGTGTCTATTTGCGAGTTTAATTTTGGAGAAAAAATAATGAAAATAGAAAGTTTTAGAATCATCTCACTAATGTATTTTATGTTTCACACCATTTCTTTTCTTCACCCTAAAGCTCAAGCCCCTAAAACACCTTTTTTAGGTATGGATTGTATCACCCTTAATTTATGAAGTTAGATCACTTACATTATTGGAGAGGCAAGTTGTGACAAAATGCCATAAAAATCAAAATACAATGATATTTATGAACTTTAATTTTTATTGAAATTATAATTTTGACATTAAAAGTACACTACAAAATACAAATAGTTTCTCCATTAATGGAGATGAGTCTTATTCTAATTTTTTATACTTCTCCTCTCCCAATTATTAAAAATTGAAGAGGAGAAAAATTTGTCTATAAAAAATATATTATTATAAATATGATCACAATTTATTAAATGGATTTGTACTATGTTAGGCATGCATGTTGATTAAAAACATTATTCTGACAAATTTTTTGGTAAAAATATTTAAACAAAAGCTTAAATACGATATTTTGGGTGCCAAGCAAACGTTGCAGATCTATGACGGTTGCTCGATATCCTACTAACGTGGAAAATGACACAGCCTTTCTGGTCAAACATCGTGATATCACATCATAAAGCAATAAAACCCACTAAAAACATCGAATTATTTTGATAATTATCTTATGAGTATAGATTAATCACGTGATCGATTAATTTAACCATTGTTTATGTTGATTAATTAACAGTTTCCGATCATACAATAATAAGGTGGACTAGTAAATAAAACTTGTCAAACATGAACTCCTTGCACTGTCATTAAGCATGAGAGGTTTCCACCCGAACTAGATAAATATTATTTCACAAGAGCAATGTGAACATATAGAAGACTCAAACTGACATTAGTTTGAGTGATGAGAGGTGATTTTTCATTAAACAATGGATGACTTGAAAAATACATAGGCCCCTTACAAATGCATAAGTAAATGTAAGAGTAATATATCCTTATTTTCCTAATTTAGTTGATAGACTAAAATAAAAATAAATACCGTATGGATCAAACTGTATTAGAAGCAATATTGTGATAACTGAACCGTACAAGATGGTTCAACCAGTTTAACTGCTAACTGAACTTAAAAATGACATTAGTTTACCATTTTAACCACGTCAGAGTTGGATCATTTTGAACTGAGAAAATTACGGTCCGATCGTGTTAAACCTGGTTAAACTGGATTAACCCGGGAAGTAAACCAGACAGTTCACTTAAAAATAGAATAAAAATAGAACGTTACTATAATATTATGTTTTACTCCAGTAAAAAAATGAAGAGACGTTACTTAATATAATCATATAAGATTATTAATTATATAAAAGTTTACATTTATATATAAAAATTATTAATTATATATAAAATCGATCCAATCAAACAATTTAATCATTTAAATTGATTAAACATAATATGAAATCTCTTCTAGTTTAAGGTCCGGATGAAGTTTCACAATACTGAGTAGAAGTATGACTTAGTAATTTATATATATATATATATAACAAAACCTGAAAAAGTAAAGCGGATAATTAGCTAAAGAAAGCTTGATTATCTTGGAGTGGTTTCTATTTTGGAATAACCAATGAAAACAAAGTTTACAGCTGGTGCAGGGCACTATTTTTGTAAAGCAACCAATAACGAGTGCCATGCACATGCACCCACTTGAACCAACTTCAAATGGTATATGTTTGATTTTTTTTAAGTAAGATATCAGGTTTGAGTTTTGTGGATGGAAAAAATACTCGCTGAAAGAGTTAGACCACATACCTATGGATATTCCCGATTTGGATAGAATTGCCTCCTGTACGAGAAAAAAAAAACTACTGGGAGGAATTAAATAGGAACAAGATCCGCACCACCAGAGGAAAAAAGTTTCTTTTATTTGCAAGAATAAAAATATAATCGTACCCATAATTGAAAAATATAAATATTATTACATTTGACTTTTTCTTTGTTTTTTAAAAGTATTTGTATCTCACTCGGTTAAATAGTGTTAGGGTGACACCAACATATGAAGGCCGGCCCGTCTAATTAATAAGAGTTCTAAATATATATTTTTATTTATGCAACTAGTTTTATCTCCATATCATAAGTACACTATTGTTTTTATTTTTATTTTAAAATTTGTTGTATTATCAATTATTACTACTTTATACATAAATTAAATTCGTTGAATATTTTGTTGCTCATAATGATAATGATTTTTTATTATCATATAATTGATGTATAATAAATAAGAGTGTAACCTAAAGTAAAAAAAATATAAAATTGTTTAATGCTTATTAAGAAAGATTGTCTATAAAAATATATTGGACTCAAATCTTTGAAAAATAACAATATTGAGTTTGAAAAGAAAGCAAATATGGTGTCTCATCTTTTCATAAAACCTATTTTATTCAAAATTTATTGTTAAAATATTATATAGTTAAATTATCATTTAATATGTATAATTTTTATGTTTTTACCCTAATTTATTTTAAGTCATGTTCGAACTTTAATATTTAATTAGGGGCACAATTTTTTTTCTTGGTAGACCTACAAAATGTCACAATCCATATTGCATCATATGTATGATCTCAAGTCTTACACAAAATGTCACAATCCATATTGCATCAAATGTATGATCTCAAGTCTTAATTGTAAGTTGCTTTTGTTGACTAAATTGGGTTAAGAATCAAGCATATCACTGGCCAAAATTGTTCTAGTAGAATTAATAGTGTGGACCCCCTTTGGTGCTATATCATGTGTGGCAAATAATTATTCCAATTGAGGGTTATGGCATATATAAAAAGGCTTTAAATGAGGCTTGTGATAGGTGCAATGAGAGGATAAGAAAAGGGTGATTGTATTTTCTGTTTCTCTTTAAAAGGAAAAGGGTGAATTGCAGAAAAGTCTCACATGGCTTTTTAGTAATTATATATGTTCCCTTGATATATATTTTTTTTATAAAGAATAAACCCACGATTAATTGAAGACTAATATCTTATGAGATATATGAGATTATTGAAATGGAAAATTTCTGTCTAATAAAATATTTTCAATACTTAATGTCAGATACCAAATCCTATTAAGAGACTCAACTCAATTACTTATAAAAATTTAGATGAATTAATCCTTAGCAAGTATACAAACTTCTAATTTGAGACTAATTAAATTACCTATAAACTATTTATATCGTTAGTTCCTTGATATTTATTTTCTTATTGGAGTATCTTTTGACTTTTCTATGCTTTCACATTTAGATCCTATAGATTGCATCAAATTGGGTCTCACTGTTTTTTTGACTTGATCAAAAGGAACCTCCATCTTCCATAGACTTTGATATAGAGTTTTACTGTGTTAAAAGTACAGAATATGAAGAGACGGGTTACAATAATTTTGGGTAAAAAATGAAGAGTATAGCATTATTTGATGTAAGTTCTAGTTTAATAAAAATATGTAAAATAAATTTGGAATACAATGATCCTAGGTCCAAAAAAGATTAATTACACAGGAATTAATCTGAAAATAAGAACTCTGATAGCATCAAAATAAAGAGCTTGTTTTCCAAGGTGATAAATATTAGTGAGTGTGTAAGGTACATAAAGATCTCATGGTGAGATATTGTAATTACAACTCATAATATTTAGTGAAAAATCTATTGTGCTACAAGAGTACTGAAAGCATTCGATGAACAAGAAGGTGAACCACTATAAAATCATTGTGTACTCTCTTCTCCCTTATCTTTTTTATTTATTTTCTACAATATTATTTTAAGTCAACTAATTCACCTCTTTTTTAGTTGTAATCTCAATCTTACATAAACCACTAGGAATTATCAAAATGCCATAATTGATCAAGATATTAACACATTGGTTAGTTTCTCTATAAACATAGTTGATCTTCATTGACTTGTTGAAGGGTGTTCGCAATGAGATTAAAGGTAGTAAATAGAAACCCATGGTGCTGCAATTCAAACTTTGCACCATTATTTCAGAATCTACTTGGAGAATCAATATGCAAAAACCTTTAGATCTGACTAGCTATTAACCCTCTAGAACCCCAAGCTCCATAACATAGGTAAGTACGTTCGTATAAAAGGCAGTCATTTTATATTTTTAAAAGAGCAATATGAACATCATGTTAAAAGGTTTGTAATTTTCCATACAACAGAAATGTAAATTATCTAGAGTTGATCATAAAAATCTGTTCAAGATTCTTCAACAACAATCGAACCCCACTGGGTTGAAAATGAACAAAGGAGAAAACAAGTTCATTTGTAGAAACTTAAGGTGTACATACTTATTTGAAGAAGAAGAATGGAACAAAAAAATGGATTAGAGCGGAATGAAATATTTTGTTTTTACACATTATTTTTTATTTTATGAAATACACAGTTGAACTCTTGAAGTTGATAGGTATCCAAATTGATAATCTAAATCAGATTATATTCCATAAGAGTCAGGATATAACATCGTCTAAAGCCTTCAGACTTGGAACCCAGAATGCCTTCTAGGCTCCACATGATTCATAGGGTTATATAAAAATGTCAAAATAGCATGTCTTTATTATGACACTAATTGTTTGTTTGGTCACTCCCAGATTATCCATAATCTTAAAAGATAATGATATCCAAATAATATACCTTATTATATTGTGGATAAATCGATACAGTAGTCTCAAGATAAACCATGATTAAGGAACTCATATCTTTGAGATATATCCTCATATAAGTACTAAATCAACCTAAGTTTGGAGATATTATAAACAAGGAAGAAAACTTCAGAGGAATCGTAGTAAATATATCAGTTAACAGAAATTGTAGTAAATATATCTCCTGGTATAAATACATGATTCTATTTTATGGGCCAGCAGACCTTAACATTAATTAGAATTAAGACCCTGAAGATATGTTGCCGACTACATTGCACGTACAAACTAAATTCTATATTCTCTCTGATAATGGAGAATCCCTACTCGCATACAAGCCTCATACTTCTTTCTCACTATACCATCCACATCCCCTACGGCATAGTTTTTAAGTTGCCAAATAGTACTACGATTTTGTAGTTTTTTCAAGTTAAATAACTTAACTTTTAGTTTATGAAATACATTAATTCAATATTATTTTTTAATAAAATGTTTTATGGGGTTTTAATAGTATGCTTAAGTGAAGCAATTAAAATCCAATATTTGTTTGGTATATATATCTACTTGTTTTATTAAATGATAAAAGTGAAGCAATTCTTAATTATTAAATAATTCAATTTGAAAATGTCAAATTTGATATGACAAAATTATTTTAGGTATTATTTTCTGATACAGACACTTTGGCAGTTTGCTCGAAGTGTTGGTTATTATTTTGTTTGATCAGAGTGTAGAAGGCCTCCACTTGTTGATGACATCACCTATGACATAAACAACCATTACAAATATAGAAAATAAAAACTAATTAAATAATTATTAGAAATATAGAATTCAATTATGTTGCTAATTAATAGGAATATTTTTATCTTTTTATGAGTCCAAGTCCTGTGTGTCTTTCCTAAATTGACGACCTTTAAATAATGAGAAAATAGAGAAGAAATGGAGAGAAACTCTGCATATATTTTATTTATATATATCAAATTATGTTTTTTTCAATAAACAATTTTAATCAATAAGGAAAAAGTTCACATATTTAGTTGGCAATAATTCCCTTTTATTTGATGATTCTATCTACGTATTAGCATGACATAATTATACATTTTACTATTTAAATTTATATAATTCTAACTAACATATTATTGTAAAATGAGTTTATTCCACCCAGTGTTGAAATTAGAAATACAATGGGAAGATGTGTGTTTATTACGCAGGTTTTTCGTAAAATGTACACATTTCTATTATGTCTATAAATGCAGTATCATTCAACATTAACTTTTACCTAACATATTTTATTATTTATACATATACTTTAAAAATATAAACATAGAAAATAGTTTATTATATTCTGAATCATCGTTACACATTTTTCTTGGAAGATGAGATGACAATAAACATCATGGATAATTTTACTATCATGGATAATTACTAGAAGTTACAATTAGATCGATCCAACAAAAAAACAAATTTATAATAATTGATTGACTTCTAGACCATAGTTAATAAACCAAACATAAATATCTTGAACTAAAATTGGCGAAATGATAAATCATATAAGAACATGTGTTTGGACAAATGGCAAATTATATTATGGTTTATTCCTTACCAAAAGAAAGGGGAAACAGCAAAGAAATATCAGTTGTTAACATTGCTCATTTGCCCACAACATTTTTAGGATTGATATTAATAACACAATTTGGCAAGTTGCTTTATAAAATTACCATCTTCGGCTTAGATACGTTCCATGTCTAACTTGGTAACCTTATAATTAGAAATCCCAATGAATTGAAATATTTATAGTTGGACTAAAAGCCTAAAAGGCTTCTAGTTCCAAAACCATTTGGATATACTACTATTCTCGCATTAATTTGGCTCAAGTAGTTAATCAAATACTGCACTATATGTTCTCTTCAAAAGTAGTAATAGACTGTTGTTGAGGGATACCTAATTAATATCAAATTTCTACCTAACGCCAACTATATTAATTTTTCAGCAATATCTCTTTGTTGTACTTAAACAAATGGATTAGGTATAAAAACCGTGTTTGGAACGTTAAAATCAGTGAAAGAAGTCAATGTTGAAGTTTGAGTGGCGCACTTTTCATGCAGTTTTATTACATTTTTTTGTTATGGTTGCTTGTGAGTACATTTTCTATTTAGATTTATCATGTGACTGTAATTTGCATAGATTTTTATACAGCTTGTTATGTTTTCATAAATTCCTATAAAATCACTGGTTTGGTCCAATACACCCTTAATTTTCTTGGCATGTTATATATGTTTATTGTTTTAATTTGGTGACTCAAATTAGATTTCTAGCCCCACCCCCATCAACATTGTGTGCAAAGTAGGTTCATATCGTATACATCATTATCTCATAAATAATTTAAATATATATTAAATCATTCATTTCGTTGTCAATTAGTTTTGATATGGAACATTAATATAATATTAGATTGAGAGTACAATTTCTTATCGGTTGCAATTGGCCAAAAGATGCACTTTAGTAGTGGTTCAAAGCTAACTCCTCGTCTAGTATGAAAAGCTTATATGGAGGGGTATGTTGAGAAGTAAATCTTACATTGTCTATCTCATTGTCTCGAGAATGGTTTAAATATATATTGGATTATTCCTCATATTGTTAAATATAATGACTTTTAACTAGCTACAAAGTAAAAAAGAAATGTAATGATTTTTAACGGTGATTAAAAGTATTATCAGATCAGCTTTGCGGGAAATCAAGTATCAAGTCCAATCTTCTAATGAATCTAATATTTTATATTTAGTGATGCAGTGTGTACCCTCTTATGGCCAGCATCATAGTAGCCAGTGATTTTATACAATTAAATTATACACTTATACAGTTTGAATTCATCTTTCCAGTCAAAGCTTGGGCTGGTACCTAGAATAGAAAATGTTTCAGACAAGGGACAAAACATTATGAATTGGTACGTATCAAAAGTCATGCACTTATTGTCAAAGTCATTGCCACACATGCTTTTGTAGTTGCTTATTTTGTGTTGGTCAAAGTCAAAATTTATTTCATATCCTTTCTGTTTATTAGAAATCTGGCAGTGTTCCAAACGGTTTTAGGTTTAAGGCAAACTCAATGGAAATATATTGTTAAATTAAAATTTGACCAACAAGGCCATGTGATCTGGTACACAACTATTGTTATATATGTTGTGCTAATATATGTACTATTAATGGTGATTGGTCAGGAATAATTAAATATTAATTTTTTAACTTCAAAATATTTTTTAACCAATTATAGAAGTATATAGAGTGACATAACTTATGGGATATGAGATGTTCTCCCCTTTGACGAGTCTCTATTCTCCCTAGAACAACCAAGCTGAAGGAATTAGTGATAACTCACTTGACGGAATGGGTTGGAATATGATTTATTAACTAATTTCTAGTAGCTAAAGATTTTAGTACTACCTACTTGATAATCCATTTTTTAAAATATGTGATTCATGATAGCATATTCATGATCATTATATAATTTAACAGTTATATTCAGTGAAGATTCTAAGACCGGGAGCATGGTGTGCGACATATATTAAAAATTTAAATAACAAAAATTATATATAGTTTTATAAAATATATAAAAGCAAAACATGTTTTAACTACTACGCATTAGTTTCCAATTTTTTATTTTGTTCTTAACAATTTTTAATTTCTAAAAAAATCATATAATCAAAGATAATTATCATTAACAAAATAATCATCTATCCCACTTTAAATTGGATATTACTATAAATATAAAAAAATTATAACATAAAATACATATTCAATACAAAAACATTCTAATTCTCTATAAAAAAATATAAAAATATGAAAACCTTAATATGAACCAAAATTTAAATATAACTATTCAAATAAATTACACGCTCTATATAAATTAACGTCAGAGTTGTTAAATCAAGCATAATAGAAATAATGAAATTATAAATTATAAAGATTCATCCATGCATATCCCCATTCAATCAAGCGACCTATTTTTTAAATATAACTATTTAAATAAATTACACGCTCTATATAAATTAACATCAGAGTTGTTAAATCAAGCATAATAGAAATAATGAAATTATAAATTATAAACATTCATCCATGCATATCTCCATTCAATCAAGCGACCTATTTTTTGTAATCTTCATAGCTGAAAAGTATCTTTTTGCGGTTATTTTATGCAACATCTAAAGTCATTGCAAACAAAATAAAATATAATAGAAACAAAGCATAATAGAAATAATGAAATTATAAATTATAAAGATTTAAAGAGTGAATAGAAACAATGAAACATAATAGAAACAATGAAGCAAATAAAGAATAAAAGAAACGGAACATCGTTTGAAAGAAATAAATAGAAACACTGAAATAAAAATGGTGTTAAATATATATCCAAACAATGAAATGAAAATTTAATGAAACAAACAAATAACAAAGGAAATAGCTTTATTCAAATGTAACAAATAGAAACAATAAAATTGAAACAATAAAATGGAAACAATGTTAAGATAATAGAAAAAATAAAATACAGAATAAAAACAATGAAATAGAAAATGTTAAATGGCTATATAAACAACCAATTAGCTAAGAAATAAAACAATATTCGAAGACAATACTTAGTTTCTAGCTAATATTCTTATATGTAGGTAATATATAATTTTCTTTAAAAAAAATCATAAAATAATATATATTACAAAATAGAACATACTATTAATTGTCAGTGTAAAGATTTATACATATGCATCGTCTACCATTATTTGAATTACTTTTTTCGAAGAAATAATGATGATTAAAAGAATGATGTATGATATGCAGACAATATATAAAACTCTTACATTGTTAATGTATACATTTTTCCTTTAAAAAATATATAATTTAAAAAAAAAATCAAAGTGTGCATTGCACACCCTCACCACCACATGGCACCGTCGCCTGTTATATTTATATAAAAAATAACTTTAAAAAAATATTTGATGGATTAATAAGAAATCCTGACAACTTAATTAATGTTAAATTATTAGTAATATTCATGTTAACTATCAATGTGTTTTAACATTTTAAATATATATTGCAAAAATGTTATCTTGACAACTAATTTGTGATACAACTTTTAGTTGTTTTATTAGTTTCGGATAAATTTGTTAAAATATAGTAGATAAATAGTAAGTGAGAGATAGATATAATTTAATTTATTATAAGAAAAGTTACAAAATTTTGGATGTTGAAATAACATTGTTTTTCTACTTGCAGTGGAAAGTCTATATTCAACCAAATGATGTTGAGGCAGCTTGTTTTGAAAAACTTCAGAAATAATATGTTGAATTTTCTTTTATCCCTTTTTGATGATGTGATTATTCAACGTCTTGTCACCATTATTGAGTATTCAATCTTGTTTCCATAATTGAACTACCCCTGTTAAGCTTATATATATCTATATCTTATGTAGGTCATTGCAACCTTTAACAAGTGTTCATTTCATATTGGTAAATAATTAGGAAAAATATTTCTGACAAAGGATTTTATTACTTCTTCCCAAGAAGTTCCGTCAATATCATCAAATGTTGGGTAGTCTTGTCACCATAGAAATTGGTTTATGATCTTTTCATGTTGTACTTACAAAGCACATCATAGATTTGGAGTCATGTAAGCTTCCCATTCAAGATCGAGCGGAATAATTAAACTAGAGTATCATTTCAATTTCTATTTTTAGTTTAACAACTAAGTGAGTTTATATAACAAAAAAACTAAGTGAGTGTAATTATATACATATATAGGAACTGATTCAGCCAATAACAGATGTTATGTTATTAGAAGAATAAGAATCATTAATATGAATCAGTTAATTTTATTTGAATTATCAAGATTATAAAATAAACAAGAATAATAACCAAGAATTATTTATAATAATTTGGATTATCCTTCATGAATTAATTTTTTAATTAAAAGTAGGCTTGATTATTATTTATAAGCCAAATACAATGGTTACTTAAAAACAATTAAACAAAGTACTAGAGAAGAAATTTTACATCAAAGTAATGAGTGATGCGTGATTCTGGGCTCATGAAAACAGATTATTCCTATAAAAGCAAACCAAGAATTCTAGAATGGATTCAGAACCTACTCGATGTTGGGCCTGTTGCAAGAAAAATTACTGTATTCATCTGAACCAATGGTCTGAGACACATACAGACCATTAATATTTAATAATCTCAATAAAATTGATCTATAAATGCTTCCCTAACCACACAATAATTTGTTTTCGGGATGTTAATGTACAATGATCTGTTGTCCTAAAGCTTCCAAACTATATCTCAAACTAATGAAAATATGTCATGTCAATTAAACAAATCAAATATTTATTACTTTTTCTGCTTTTTATTTATTATTATTAGTTTAGGACATACTTTGGAACAATAGATATTTTCTGATGTTAATACTGCAAAATTTCACGTACCATATGGGTCATGTGGCTTGAGGGTTAGTTAAATAACAGGTTTTCAATGCTATTCAAAGGAAAGTTAAGGGCATGGCATATACACCTTTGACATACTTTAGCTTAAATCAACTCACCTCATCCTACTTTATCATTGTTTCTACAGATTTTAGCTTAGGTTCTGTAAATAATTTTATCCCTATATATAGTTTTGCTAAGAGTAAGGATGCTTCACCATGGCTTCATTTGGCATGGCCATCCCTCTTATAAACTTCAATTTTATCCTGCTTTTGCATCATAAGACTCCACTGTAGGAAAATTCCTGGTGAACCTGTTGTTGCTTAGTTCCATAGGATAACAAACCCAGAAATGGTTCACTTATGCATCAATGCTCTCCTCGCTGCCTGCCATAGGCTAGCCATCACTGCCAACTTGTGCGCCAAAATTGCGGTATCACAAGCAACAATTACCCGGTGAACCATAGGAAATAAAAATCTAGGTTAATGAAGGCAAAGAAGTCAACATTAGCCTGTGACAAGTAATTACTTTATGTAAACGAATGAAAATGCTAAAATACATTGTACAATAAGGTCCTATTTTGCAGAATTCATGTACCATGAAAAGATGGACAGTAATTTGTTGCTCAAATTTTATCACATATTCAGCTAAAGCTGCAGATCATATTGACATAACAAGGGTATCATGCCTTTGTTTGATGATTCAAGAAACAATGTTGAGACATAATATGCATGGTACTAAGTGGCTTCCAGAATCCTTGGCGAGACAAAGTTGTAGGAGAAAGACAAGCCCCAGAAACATTACTTCTTTTTACACCAAAGCAGCAGTGTTGTCACATTAAGGTTGGTCATTGATGCTAAAACAGACTCATCCTTTCTCAAAGCTGTATCAGTGTATGTATAGCTCGAAAACTATGAAAATTGGTATTCCATTTCCATTAAGAAAAGTTGTTACTGTGTACTAAAAGGAGAAGGTCCCTTGGCATGTTGACTCTCCATCTCGAGAACCATTAAGGATTTCTGTCTCTGATATCGGTTTCTCTTGGCTGCTAATGCTGCAAATGAAGCCATATAATTGTCAATAATAGAAATGCATCTTATGAATTTACAAGAACCACTCGGATTTATCACCCATCTAATCCAATCCAAAAACTGAATTGAAAAACTGAAACCCAATCAAAACCAAACAAGTTTTGAACTTTTACTTGGATTCATATTTTGATCCAAACAATATTATTTATTCCTATGGAAGATTTTAAACAATGTTCATAAAAGCAATTTGATCCAAAAATTGTTATATATGAATCGTATGGAAGATTTTAAACAATGTCCATAAGTGACTGTTTATATGCAATCTATAAAGTAACAGAGTAAAGAAGCTCCTAGACCAGTAATAACAAGGCAGTACTAAAATTTACCCATAAAAGTAAATAAAGGGAGAGAAAAGAATCTTACTGAAACCATACTTACCAGTTAATTCATGAGGCAGAGCAAAGTCATAATCATTCCTTCTCCGTCTGATAAAGATAAAGACCAGCAGCACTACCACACAGAAAACAAATAGACATGACAAACCTATTGCAATTTTACCCGGAATAGATAATCTGCCGTTCTCCCAAAACATAGGACATGCTGCCAAAGATGGTACACCACACAAACCTTTGTTGCCAGAGAGGCTGAGCAAAAAAACAAATCAAAATGAATAGAGAAAACAGATTATTTCTGAATGAATTAGATGAACACAATTAACTGCACCTATTGATAAATGCACAGTAGCAGGTAGCTCTTAGGTGATATGCTACTTTTGTACTATTACACCCCCAGCAAGTTAGGTAATGATCCACCGGAACACTTATTTATTTCTATTTCAAGATACCCGGTCTCTCTTTTTTTTCAATTTTTAGTGTTGACTAATCCCACAGATGGACAAAACCCATGTAAAATGGGTATCCGGTTTCTGCCACTTTATAACCTTATTTTCTAACTGCATAGTCCATCCTTTAAGAAGATTGAGGTTAATCAAAATTGAAGATATTTTGAAAATAATCAAAATTATTTAAGCTTAGGAGAATTACACAACTTTGACGTCCTACACCAAATACTGTTCTATATAGAAGAAGCAAGTAACAATAACAATAACAATTGATCCTAAAGCTAATTTTAGAATCCAATGCGGATGACAGATGACACCCTGAGCCTAGGAAGGACTACTGTGGCTCCCCTCGAAATTTAGTTTAGATATGAATATATGCACGAGTGCACTCAAAGAAAAGCAGACAGACACGGTCATAAACTAATAAGCCAAAATAGCAAAAGCATGGAAGTTATCAAATATTTCAATCTGAACAGAACACTGCAGAAACAGATTAACCCTATCAGATTAAAGTTACATACTCAATAGCTCCACCGTGCACACCAATGGAATAAAGTTCCTCAGGCACTCGTCCTTCCAATAAGTTACCATTCAACAGCCTGGCAAGATAAAATGGATTATAAAAACAAATTGAATCAAGAAAAAAGTAGTCTGGAGAAGAAAGGACCAATTTAAGACTGCATTAAGCCTAGAGTGTAAGCAATATCAACCATTTCTTTTCTACAGTGACCAAATGATCATCCAGTTTAAGGGGAAGACATATATCGAATGGACTCAGCTTCCAACACCCAAAATATGTATTCATTGAGGACTATGTCATTTTAAAAACAATAAACAGACTTTTCATTATCACAATACTAATATTATGAAACAGTTGAATACACAGCTGGCTAATTCTCCTAATTACAAAAGGTTAAAATGCTCCTTTAGTATTTTTTTTTGAACAATGCAGCTTTTTATTACTTTGATCTGACATCTCCAAATTCAATACAAATTACAAAGGCAATAACCAAACTAAATTTAATATTTGGAAGTAATATGTCAGTAAGCATTCAGAGTTGCATCTTTAAAATTCTCATAAAATTACAAGAGTGACAAAACTGTACTGAAACATGAAAATGAAAATGCTGATACTGTAACATAAGGACAACTTAAAATGACATGTTTTTTGCAACTGCAGAAGAAATTGTCAAAAATATGATTCAAATTATAAAAAGCAGAACAGAAAGGCCTGCATTCAAAGCCAGTAACTACTAGCAAGAAAGTACATTTCTACATTCTGAACTTGTCACTACTAGCCATATAGTAAGTTTCTACATTCTGAACCTTTTACTTTAAGAAACTTTCACTATCAGGATAATACTACATCATATTGGAGTTTACTACTGCACAAAATTTCAGCCTAAAAATATATAGAACTGCTAACAGTATAGATCTGTAAATTACAAGACAATAAGTTTTCTTTTAAGCATGATACGTTCTACGTGGACACGAGAATATAAATGAAGTCCTTCAAATGAAATATTAAAATCCACTTATATACTCTATCGAAGTTAAGATTTTTAGGTTACACTAATATGAAAACATTTTTTCCATGTTCTTGCCTTTATAAATCTGACCCTCAAGCAAATTTACTATCTCAACATGTGAAAGAATGGGGCAGATTTTGGCTATTAGTAGCATTGTTGCCATAAATTTCCACAGAACTTTTGGGAGTTTTATTTTTAAAAGGCATTATTGCCATAAGGGTGTAGGGTTCAGATTAAGTCTATTGACTAAGTGGGTTTATTGGAATTTTGGATTTTGATAGGGTTCAATGGCAATGTTTGTACATAGTCTAACCACCTAGTTGGATAAGACTTGGTTGATGTTGTAGTTCAAAAGTGACATTAATCCACAAGTAAATCATTTTATAACCTGAGTTGTTAGTCAAAGGATCACAATACCAACAAAACTAATTCTTAACTCTCTGTGACCTTCATGTAACCATCAATGCAGTAGATACTTACACGAGCTGCAAACTTGAAGAGGCTATACTATCTGGTATGGAGCCTGTTAACTGATTGTTGGACAAATCCCTGCAGCATGTATTCCAAAGGAAACAAATAAAATATTAAATAAATAACATCAGGTTTATTCTAAGTATATATCAGATAGCCGCATCCAAACACTTACACCAATAATGACTCCAGAAATAAAATGAACATAAAAAGATATATACTGTGGAAATGTTACAACATTCAGTATGGTGACAAAAGTCATGGAAGAAATATCCTGTAAAATATGATTTTTCAGAGGGTAAAACACATGGGAACTGACTATCAACTAGGAAAAGCATGTACTTACAGTTGTGTCAGGGATCTTTGACCCAGCCCAGAAGGTATTTCACCTACCAATGAATTAGAACTCAAGTTCCTGCAATATTAAAAATAAATTACTACATAATTGGTATCAATGTAAAACAGTTTGTCCAGGAAAACACACTAGACAATTGATATAAACTTAATGAGTAAAATGTTCCATGTTGCTTAAGTATGGGTACAGTGCAACCCAGTATAAACATGGGGTACAATAGTTTTAAAAAAAATCAAGGTATGCATACGGCTTGTGAGCATTGGAGAAATTTTATAGACCTAGATCAATTAGCAAATTTTTCACCAGATTGGTTCAATGTTAAACCTGAATACATATAAGCTACATGATGTGAAAGATACCTAGCATATGTGTAAGCAATTGGCTGCTGATACTTACAGGCTTACCAAGTCTGGCAAAAGACTAATCTGGTCACTTATGAACCCTTTCAGACCTTGACTGCCCAGATCTCTGAAATGAAAATTGAAACAAAGATAAAGTTAAAGCTTTAGGAGAGGAATTAAAATTAAATTAAATAAAGGGGCAAGAACAATTGTCTGAATAAGAAACCAATTGTAACTTCCACCTTTTGCTTTCTTTTTTTATCTGAGTGACCCTATATCCCACTAACTACCCCACCATCTAGCAGGAAGGACTGTTGATAAGCCCAAAAGGTCATTGGCAGAATAACTTACTTGCAAGGAAAATGCTATTTGTAGCTTTATGCAAAAAAGATTATGAAACTTTTCTCATAAAATGATACAGCAACAAGATATCATGACTCATGAGTGCACTAGATCACCCACCATCTCTATTTTTAGCAAAAGGAACCTACCCCACCATTAACCTCACATAAAGTTTGACATGTAAATTAAGAGACTTTTTACGTAACATCCCGTGTATATGTATCACCAAAATTCTTCAATTATTAAGATCCATTACATAACTTAGGAGAAGTGAAAGGAATGCTTACATTTGACTTATCACAAGAGCAGTCTTATCCTTACTCATTCTGCATGTTACTCCCTCCCAAGCATCCCAATTAGTAGGCGCACAAGGATCACCATTCCAACCCATTCTCTCAGGAACCCGAAGTGAATCTTTCAATGCTTTCATGGCAATCACTGAAACCAAAAAAAGGAAAAATTGAAAAGAAAAGGTCAAACATTGATCATAACTCCTGTGTGGTTGCTCTCCTGTCAACAAAAAATCATTCTTTTTACATTGTTAACATAGGTAAATAAAAATTATTACAACAAAAAAAACACCCCAAACACCTAATTTGCAGGTAACTGTTTTGGTACTACCAGATATTCCTTCACCTCATGACCGATGAACTAATCCTTTCGGTGCATAAGTGTCTCTTTCAATAAGTGTAGCTCTCAATAATCAAACTCTTATTAGCAACTAACTATATTTGTACAACATTCACAAAGCATAACTTTCCTTAATTAAATTTTCATTAAAATAGCAATTCATGCCATCAATCCATTCATATACACAAAATTATTAACAAGACAACAAAAGAATAATACAAAATCAGATTCCTTTTGAATGCATTTAACAAAAACAGAAAGGGAAAAAAGCTAAACTAAATTTCAGGAAACATTCATTAGATTACCAACCTTGTTGAGGAACAGTGGAAGGATCAGTGGGAACCAAAGCATAATTCTCAATCCCACAAATCAAAGGCGCACCCACAACACCAACAAGCTTCACCTTCAACACACTGCTACTCAAATTCTTCACTGTATGATGCCACGTAAATGCGGCGAAACCCCCCACTTGCTTATATATATCAATCCTCGTCAAATTCTCACCATTGATGAACACATCGAACACTCTTTCCCCAACCTTCCTTATCCTTGTCTCAATTTCTGCGAAATGCAGCCATATAAGGTAATCCAGCTTCGCATCAACGCTCAATTCATACTCCAAAACGCTACCGTTTTCTTCATCTGTTGTCACCGCCGTCTGGTACAGCTTCGCCGGGAAATAATTCGGCTTCTGATCGGTCCCGCTGACGTCACTCCTCGTCGATAACTCAGCGATTTTGTTCGATTTTCTCGTCCGGAAGTCCGAATCGGACTGCCACGAGCGGCCGAACCGGTCCACGTCGTTAGTGAAGCCCGGGCCCCACTGGTTCGAACCGCAGGAGATGCGACCGTAGTTGACAAGAATGACGCTACTGTTCCCGGTGGAAGATGCATCGTAGGAATTGGGATCGACGGCGAAGAATTCGATGGAAGAGATGACCGGCGGGTCGGTGGCGAAGCTGTAGAAGCAGACTAACGCGGCGGTGTCGGAGGAGGGGAATGAGGCTATGAGGTCAGAGTACGCACCGTCGCGAGCAACGGAGTTAGGCCATGGAGTGCGCCAGGAGAAGACGACGGTGCCTTGAACGGAGACGTCGAAGGAAGGAGGGTGGGACTTGCCGTCGTAGTTGTCATAGACAACGAAAGTGCGGAGGAAGAAGCGGTGGGATGGGGAAGGAAGGGAATAGCAGTTTTTCTTGCCGGAGGAAATAGGAAAGAAGCGGAGATTTTTCTCATGGGGATGGTTGAAGCGGAGAGGCTCGGAGACTATTGAGGTGGCGCCGCCGGTGAAGAAACGGTCAGAGAGCCAGGTAGTGTTGAAGATGTCAGTGCTGTTGGTGGAACTGCCGCAATCTATGTGGTATGAGAAACCTGTAATGAGAACAAGAGAGAGTGTGTTAGTGCTAAATATGAGTTTAGTGCTAATTAGTTTGATTTAGGAATGATATTGAATTATGGGTAAAGGTTACCTAATGGGTAGGAGGAAGAGGACGGTGGGAGAGTGGCGGAGGAGGTGGCGGTGGTGGAGAAGAAGAAAGGGAAGAGGAGGAAATAGAGAAGAGTGAGAGGCATTGTGTATTTTTTAGTTGGAGTGCAAGTCAATTCAAGTAAGGATTATACTAAGAAAAGACTCAGCTGAAATTCTGTGACAAAAAATAGAAGATTCGAGAGTTATTCGTATGAAAATGGGAACTATTTAAGGAAAAAAGTAAGATAGTGAATCCTTTTTAGGGGTTTGGTTTTTTTTCCCAACAAGTTTCAAAATTAAATTATTGTTATTTTGATCATCTTAAAGATTTAGTAGGGATTTAAACCATCAAACCCAACTTCTTGGTAATATAATTGATTTGAGTAAGTGGCAACTGACGCAAGAGTTTCTAAATTTGATGCTAAAGTTTTGTGATTCCTATGGTATGAACTGTGGTCTGGTTTATGCTGAACTTAGTCTATTTCACGTGCTGGCTTTATTTGGTTGCAGGTGGGGGCAGGGATAATGAGATGGGAAATGATTAAATGTGGCAATTAGCAAATCCAAACCAAGTTAATTTTAGAAGATGTCATTAGTTACAACTCTGGATATAGTTAATGCACGTGAGTGTGTGTGAGTTTATAAAAGTTTAATCAATGGTGGTATTCCATTAAAAAATGGTCTGATAATTCTACTGAATTCAATGGTGAGCCTGTGTTGATAACTTGATATCCATCTGAAAAGAAAGCCTTTATGAATAATGATGTACAACTTTTTCCATGCACTAGACCATAATGAAGCCACCACCCCACTCAAACTAGTTAGGTGATGAAGTAAATTGTTCTCATGCTCAAACTTTACCATATTTAAGCTTATTTGGTTAAGCGGGCTATTGTATTTCAAAGAAGTAGGAACAACTATTAATTGAATGTTCCATGATAGGTCCAAACGCCACGAGCAGTTAAATCGCTATTTCCTGAGTGAAAATTCAAGTTATGGCCTCTTTTAAATACTGTTTACTTTTTTAATCATTATTTTATATTTTTAACTTACATTTAAAAAATAAGGACACCCTCACTACATGTGGATATATATTATATTATATTTTCTCTTAAACATATCAAGTCTATATGACATATATGAGTCTAGACCTCATATTTACTTGTTTAAATAATCTTAAAACTTATCAATATTTAAAAGTTTGACATGACATGTTCGCATATCTAAAGATTTGTTATAATGACCCCTCGTGTTATAGGCAAGAATTTAATTTCTTTCGGGATGTGTCTTGACAAATGTTACTAATAGGAATTGGATATTTGACCTAATATAATAAATGAAAATTTAGTGAAATCTTATACTATTAAACTAATATCTGATAGATGTACCTTTTGCATTTACCAACCAATCATTCTTTTGTTTGAATATATAAATATATTTAACAAAATATTAATGTGTTACATTATAATTTATTTTTATTACTGGTTTATAGTTTATCTCTAATTGTCCAGGGATCCAAAAAGGATGACTCAATTTCTTGGTCCTTTTGTGTGAGGGTAGGGTTTGAGTTGAAATCAAATGAGTAGTGTAATTTCTAGAAGCTTCCGTAAGTGGGACCAATCAATTCTTGGGCCATCTTATCAATGTCCAACCTTGAGATTAATTTTTTGGGAACACTAATAGTTACAAAATTACCATATTAATTTTTTATTTCCATTTTCAAATTTATAGATAAAAAGTATTGGAATAAAGTTGTTATTAATTTCTTCATTTGCCATTTGAAATAGGGATAAAGAACGTGGCATTTTTAATAATTATTAATAGTAACATGTTAATTAAAAATCAAATACATTCATATTTTCTTAGATAATTAATGAGTATAAATCTAAGAGATTGATTGGATCATTGTATTCATATTTTTTCTATAAACCAAAAATTTGTTTAAGTTATATTTTTCATTAAGCATATCTTCAACTAACTAACCGGTGGAAGTTAAAAGCTTCGGAAATATAAGCAATTGTCAAAATGATTTTTACCTTTTGCTAATAAATCTTTAATTATGTATGTGTATGATTGGAATTGGACATTTGTTAGATACTTAAGAAATTGGGTAAGACCATTTGTAATGATAAATCTATTTTTATTAAATATATTTTTGAGACTCTAACTCAAGTGAGTTACCTGATGAAGCTATAACAACTATTTGCCAATTGATCAACGCAATTGCTAGTAAAGTGAGTTAATATTTAAAAGCTAAATTATGCACCTTTTAATATAATAAATACATTATTTTGGATTGTAGGTTAAGTGAGTTAATATTTAAAAACTAAATTATCAACCTTTTAATATATTATTTTCTAACATAAAAGTGATAAAACTACTTAGTTTACTTTCACAATATTCTGAAGACAGTTGTAAGTAGTAACCAATGTTGTAAAAACCATTTCGTATCAGTCGGTTCAATCGAAAAATCGATGAACCATACCCTTAACCGGTACTGTACAGGTGTTGAACCGGTCAAATATTAAAACGATTAAAACATGTCAAAAACGGGTCAAAACCGGTGAACCGGCCGGTTTATACACATATATTTTTTTTTTTTGAAAAAAAACTTAAAAACCCATTACAAGGTGACCCATTTTTCCAACCCTTCTTCAACACTTTAAGACACATGTTTCAAAGGCATATATAGATTACACTTTTTAGTTCCTAACATTCGTGTGTAATCTCAGTGACATTTGTGTAACCTTGGAGTAGTATCTGAAAATAGGATTTGGTAGAAAAATATAATATCAATATGAGACAACTTTGACGTTAAATATTAAAACTCCAAATTTATTTGTTTTATAGAGTGAGTTGTGAACATGTATCATTTTATTTATATTTTGCGGTTGTTAAGTGATACTTTTGAATTAATATATGTTTTATAATTTAGACTTTGAATTTGTTAAAGAATTAAATTGTTTGTTTATGTGAATTTTGAGTAGATTATAAATATGGATTATAAATTTGAATATCTACCTATCTGAAATTTTTTTGTTATAGGTTTTTATATATATATATATAAGTAGGTATGTCCGGTTTAACCGGCATGCGATTTAATTACTGAACCATCTATTAAACCACTATACCAGTACTCTGACCAATTTGATAACCGGTACAATTTTAACCAACCTGTAACCAGTAATGGTCAGCCATTCAAAAACAAATGGGTTGGTGAAACTTGAAAGCCGAAGTAGAAGAAATGTATTGTACATAATACAAATACGACTATAGTTTCATTACCCAACACCAGAGGATTATTCCCCATCATATCACGGACTTAACAATAAGAGCGCACACGTGTCTTTCCAGCCTGGCTTCCTAACATGTAGGATTGGTACATAAACATTAAAAGTGAGATCTATGGTTTTCATTAGTCCATCGAGTGAGACTTCTCTTCATTAATAAAGAGGAAAATAAAATAAAATATCAAAAGAAAAATAATATATATTGATATTTGCATCATTTTTATTTAAAATGTGATTACATTTTTATCTTTAAAGTTGAAAAGAAATAATCCATTTCATCTTTAGTAGCTAAGTCTCACTCTCCACCATCCTTAGCTCACACACCCCAACTAGATCCTGAGCTGATTATTTGATTGAAAGAATGAAGAATAAATGAAAAATGGTATATCATCCTATTATATTTTCTTACTAATCTTCCTACCCATAAAAAGATGATATATATCACAATAAGATACTTTAATTATTAATGATTGTATTACAAATAAAAACGTGTGTCATTTTTTGTGGGTATGAAAATTTAGTAGAATGATATAACAATACTAACAAGAAATATTCCAACCCAAAAGCTCTCTATTTCCTTATTATTTATAAGAAAAGAAACATAAAGTAGCTTTTCTAGCCGTCTTCAATGCAATTCAATTCCTTGAATACCCTAAGAAAATATAAGACTTGTATAGTTTTCATTGGTTCCAACTTCCATGTAGTTATTAGACTCAAGATTCAAGACACATCCAACTAAAACAATTCATGATGTGTATAATCTGTTCTTTTCAGAATCTCCTACCCCATTGTAGTGCATCATAAGCATGCAAACCCCATCTGCTCCAGTTGCAACTGCACTTTCCCAAGTTTTATGGCATGTTCAACATTTTTAGCACTTATATTGCTTCATTTATCATGCAATGATGTTGTCTTTTGTTGCTTATGAAGATAGCTAAAAGGATGGGAGTGTAGATATTAACAATTAGGTTAATACTATATGTTGCATGATTATATTAAAGCAATGGTATATTGTGAATCACAAGAACTTCACGTGCAACTCTGACTTCCTTAGCTTGTTTAGTACAACCAACTACTTTTTTTAGTTTCAAGATGCAACAAAACCTGACATGTGACTTTTCAAGATATACCATATGGTTTGTACCACTTTGATCATAGTGCATTTGAGACATTAATTTTACAACCGTTGTCTACAATTTAGTAAAGTTTACAAGGTGCACCTATATGGCTCAAAATGCCAAAGTGCACCTATATGGCTCAAAATGCAATTCATGAGTAGGATTTAAAAATGAAATTTTAATGTGAGGATCCAATAAGAGCACATTTGAACGTCTTTATTCATTTGTTATGATAGTTTAATATTTCATTAGTACTGATATTTTGATGATCACATTTCCAATTAAATAGCCTCAATTTCTTTTGAATTTCTTTCTATTGGCATTTAAGCATAATATAATGGTTATCTCTTAAATTATACCAGTACAATTACCAATAAGATATTGATCTAATAGTGTAAAGTCATACTAGATTCTTAGCATCATCAAAAGATCAAAGGTCCTCAGAGTGACACTTGTTGTAAGAACAGTCATGCACCGCGAACAAAACTCTTGAGAAATTCCAATGAGTTTCTTCCATGCCACTTATACTGAACCCTTCTGAAGCTTTACCTGTACTTCTTTTGAAGAAGTGGCATATATAAAAGATATATCATGAAACTTTACATGTCTCTGACTTTTTTTTCTTTACATAGAAATGTTTGCACAGGTTTCAGAAAAAGAAATTAAAAGTGGGTTGTGTAGTCATAACAAGATATATTCATATATATTATAGAGCAGGTGAATTAGTTTAACATCAGAGATTCAAATAGGAAGTGGAATACTGAATGAATAGAAGTTTAAGCGCCTACAAGTCTTTTCACTTTTGGTGGAATCTGTTACATAGATCTATCAATTCCATAGGAATATGTCAAAAACCAAATTTCCATAAGGTCAAATATATCTGGGTGTTTTCAATGGTTTCACTAAGAGCATTCAGAATGATACAGTACACACGGTATATTACTTTCTACCTCTATATAGTGAGTTATGTCAACACTTTTTACTCGGGGTTCTAGTGATTAATCAAGCAAATATAGTAATAGTAACAGCGAGTAGATATATATACTCTTGTAGTAGTTTTTGTTCAGAACTTTCATAATGTACTCTGGGGTCTCAAAAAACAATAATGTTATTTTGAAAACCAATATCACAAATTCACGCTGCGCCATATTCTTGATGTCTCCTCCAAAACTGTGATAACCATGCCAAATATTTAGTTGGTTTTGATATCAATTTTGCAGCTTTTTCCTACAAGTTTCAAAGTAATGTCAACAGAAACAGAAGCTCCTAGCACGCACAATTCTTCAAATTCAAAATTCACCCCATACTCAACCTCTAATATTTCCAAAGAATTAAAATAGCGGATATAATTTAAATAGTGATCAACAACATCATATGCAAGGAAATCAACCAAATATATTTACCTTCTCTGTAGATGTACATCATTTGAGCGTGTCCCAAAGTCCTATTTAGCACTTATTATAGTCCATCAAATCAGTAAAAGGATTCAATTATGAGCAAATGGATTTAACTTATTTGTATTGACATAATGTAAGTGCTAGAGTTAGGTATTAGTCCTCAACAAGCCAAGAAAATTGAAAGTTCTCCTTACTATGGGGTTAGGCTCACCAAATTTGGTTGCATGTCTCTTCACTAATAACCAATTATGTGCAATAATTTCTGGACTTTGTACTATTGGTTAAATACAATTCTTAACTTGGGAAATGCAAACTTTGATGCTAATATCTGGGGCCCCTACCCTACTTATGAACACCTTTTCTATATAGAGTCAAGGCAGTGATAAGTTAAGAGTACCATCATGCTCTCAAAACTTTGTAATGGTTGTTGCTCTATTGTGAACTCTTATGTAGGATTCAACTAACCCAAACCCCTATCTACCAGTCATTTCCCTTATTATATGGATCCAACAAAAAATAAGCAGAAAAAACAAAAGAAGAAGCATTATAAAAGTTAAAAGAGAATGCTTATGTCCTCATGAGCAATCAGACAAATTATCTCTATCATGCACAAATTGAGGAAAGCTGTTAAATTAAGAAAAAATGGCACCTAATTTTGAAATGGCAAACCCATTAGAAAATGTAATTAGTAATTTCACATACTTATAAACATATCACTTCATGTATGCACATTTTATATGATCAGATACAACTAATACTATACATATTTTGATAAAGTCATAAATAACTTATTTAAACTCTTATTTAATATTTTTTGAAACAAGTTTAAAATCCTTATTTTCATAAACTTCTATGATAATTAAGCTAAGGACTTATAAAAAGGTCATAAGTATATTTTCATAACCTAGTTTAGTAATATCAAATAAACTTCGTACATACTCTATCCAACTTCCCCTAATATTAGTGCGGTAAAAGATGTGCACAAATTTGAGTAGATGAGCAATAAGCTTTATCCCACATATCATGTTGGTTGGTAGTGCCTACACGTATTAATGTAGAGTTAGATATAGCAATGCAAGATAGAGAGAACCTTGGCTCAATTCCTTATTTTGTTTTATTAATTCCCAACTATTGAGGTATGTATTAGTTTTCAATATCTGAAGATGAGAGTTCTTGTTTTTTCTTTTATTTTTTGTTGTAAAAATATTATTTTATTATATATAAAATGATAAAAGTATTATAGTATTATATTATTATTTTTTTTGTTTTTTTTAGTACTTGTCTTTCAAGAAGAATAGGACACCCTGAGATAGGGTCCAATTTGTACCTGTCTGGTGGGATTTGGAGACATTGCACACCCTTTCATGCCCCATAGTTGGCTCTTTACTAGACCAATGTGTGTTAGGACCACACCCTGAAAGCCCTTTAAGAACCCCCACTTCTCACCAATTCTAAACCAAGTCACACATCACACAAACAAGTTCAAAAGAGAGGAAAGTAAAACAACCCCATTAGTTTTCCACTTCTAAGAGAGAAGAAAACAAAGAGTTGAGTGAAGAAATGAAGATGGGTAGTAGTGCTACCATTGAAGGCTCAAAGAGAAGGATATCATCATCAAACAAAGGAATTGGAGGAGTGTTTAGAGAGCAAAGGGCAAGGCTATACATAATAAGAAGGTGTGTGGTCATGCTCCTATGCTGGCATGATTAGTATATTTTGAAGATTTGAAGTTCATGATTGCATTGCATGGCAATAGAAAAAGGGTTCTTGCATTGCATGGCAATAGAAAAAGGGTTCTTGCATTGCATGGCATGATTACTCACACATCTCTTTTTTCTTCCACTTCTTTCTTTCTTCTTCTTTCTTTTTACCCTCTTTGTTTCTCATTCTGATGTTTCATGGTGGAGTAGTGTAAATAGAAACAGCGGGATATTATGGGAGAGAGTACAACAAGTTTTGTATGGGTTGCTTGTTGGCCTTCATGGCTAAGATTATGTACAACCAAATAGTATGTATGAATTAAAATGATAGGTATGTTAACTAATCAAATATCCAAAATCCATTTTACTCTTTTGTTCTTTGCACTTATTACCTTGGAGTAATCTTTATGTTCATATCCTCCAAATTATGCTCAAACATCTAATACCTATCCTCATCTTTACACCCCATCACTCTTCTCTTTGTTTTTCTATAAATCATATAGTGGGGAGATATATTATATATCTAAGTTACTTCTATAGATATTGTGCATTTTTAGAATCTAGAACAAAGTTATATATTAGAAATAGATAAGGTATTACACTACTATGAGCTATGGTGGTTAATTCTTGGAAGACTACTTGTTTAGGTGTACATTTCCCAATAAACCTTTCTTAATTGAATATCTTACATGGTCTCCATGTTTTAGTAAGAATTTCCTTGAAGGAAGCTTTGCTTTGCAATATGTTTATGGGTTGGTATATATTAAGCACATAACTTCTACAGTGATGGAAATTTTTTTTTTAACTTTATTGTTTTTCTAAGAAAAGTGCTATTGAAATGCCTCACTGTTTTTTACTACAGTCTCACTGAAAGACACTTTGATGCTGGTGTATTATCCTTTGATGCAAGGTAGTCCTTCAGCTGGTTTAAGTGCTAATTTCTTAACTAAAACTATATGGACAGAAATTTTGCATCCTTTTAACTTGTGCAAAATCCTTGAACTAAGATAATTTTAGTTGTTAAAATAAGAGGATTCAAATTAATGCAACTTCTTACAAATATGAAATAATGGCTGAAATAAGAGTTTAATATTTATCTATTTTTTATATTTTTTACACAGTCACAATATTTACTTCATATTCATGTGTATTATTTTTGTCTAGGAATCAATGATGATAAATATAAAAATGATGAATAATAAATTGAAAACTTAGATAAAAAATAAACTAATGAAATAATGGCAAACATGTAATGTGCTCAGGTAGGCAAAGACCATTGGCCTGTGTCTAGTGATAAGGTTGAGTGTATATATTCACAAAATTTTGTCTTGTAATCTTGGTGAAAATAGGAATGCGAGCTGATCCTATTGTCTTCAACCTAACAACATCAACACTGATTTAAAACTATAATCTTATACATTATTATTTTGCATATTGTATAGATTATTGTTTAACTTTCATATATTATTTCATATTAAATCCTAAAGGTGTTCTTTTACCAAAAATAAAATAAAATTTAAAAAGGTATTCCAGAAAGAAAAGCATTTTTTGAAGAAAAAAAAAGGAAGTGCTATTTCAACTGTCGGAAGAAACAAAATGCAGACGTGTGTTGGGGTCAAATCTGTGTGAAGTGGGCCTTTCTGAGTCATCTGCTTCCAACCCACTTTCACGTGTGCATTGTCAGACCCAATCCTTCCTCATGCAAGGTACCAACAAAAAATAAGATTTTTGTGTAGGGGGAATATAAAATTTGTCAAAAACCGAACAGAACATCAAACGAAAATAGTTCCATTTCAAGTTTGACAGGTTTACCAAAAGATAATATAACTATAAATAATTATCCTTATTAAAAAAAACATTATTAAACACATAAGAAATAAATTAATTTAAAACTTAAAATGAAAACTAAACATTAGATTATAACTTAACCCAAAAATTGCAAAACATAACCTAAGATGACAATTGTATTGTGGTGGCACACTATCAGCATGAATTATTTGGTTTTTATGGTAGGAGTGAATCGGTTTGTTCAATATTTTTTATTTTCTTCATTACTATTCTTCATTTTCATTATGTTTAATTCGTTTTATCCTTTCATATTTTTTTGGTGTGTTTCATCAATTATCATCTATGTTTCTATCTTTAGTTTTTAATGCAATACATTCGGGTTGAAAATTTGTCTTATTTTGATTATTATCGATTCAAATTGGTGAACTGTTTTCTAAGCGATCTAACAAAGAGTTGGTTTAAGAATATGAAACGTGGTCATTAATGCAACCGGTCAGCGGTTGAACTGGTTCAACCGGCCGGCCCAGTCCAGGTTACATAACATTGGAAAATATGGTGTTCCTATCCAAATGGTCAAATACTTTGAACCAATCAAGAGTTATTAAGATGACAATAGACCGATCAATAAGCAAAGACCTAAGCCTAAAAGGTATAAGATAGACCCAAGATTAATTTGAACATACTTATGTAAGTCAAAAAAGATCTAAATCTAATTTATAAAAAAGAAGATACTCTTTGGTACACATGAATTACAAGTTTACAACTATTAGACACTTTAATAAAAAAAATGTACTATAAATGTGTCTCATTGAAATTAAAACTATTAGTTAATTCATCATATGTGCATTTAACTTTGCTAAAGATGACAAGACAACATTTTTTTGTCCATATTATTATCTTGGCTAAACTTATACAGATATTATAATTTTTTAAGTATTTTTTTTTGAAAAAAACATCATTCCAAAAAGTTTCCTTCCATAAATTACTATAGAGTATATATCATAAAATAAAAAATTGATAAGTGGACCTCGGTAATACCCGTATACAACTTATGATGCAAATTGCCCCAAAAACCAACACCATATCATCATACTCCCCCATCCTTTTTTCAAATCAATAGAAAAAACATCGCATTAGTTCAACCATAGTCACTGAAACCCCCGCTTTCCAACCTCCCCTTGTCTAATGTCAAATCGTGCATCTTTCACCACCAAGGCGGCAAAACCGACTCCCACTATGACGAAACAAATAACACTAACTCAATAGTAAAAAACAATAAAAACCATTCCCTCCGAGCATTACAAGCCCCACAACTCCAAAACTCCTTAGCTTCGCCGACAAAACAGAAACCCTTCCTCTCTACACCTCATCTAAACCTCAGTATTTCGCCACCACAACCTCCACCTCTTCCTAACTCTCATAGAAGCCCTTATCTTCTAACATAATAACCACCCACAAAGACAGAATCTCACATTCATTTTCTCCTTCTCTTTCTTCCAATGTTCAACCCCAATTAAGATTATACACAAAATAATCACTCATTAAGAGTAAATTCCAAATAGTATAAGAGTTAATACTTTATTATTTTTAAAATATTATACTCGCCTCTTCATTTTGTTCAAAAGATTACACTCACTCATATGCAGCAATATCACTGGCAATTTGAGCTTTGCTCATTGTTGAAGTATTTGTTGGGCTTGGGCCTTTTCTGTTTCTATTTTGGGGTTTCCCTAAATAGTAGGTTAGTTGTTGGGGTTTGGTTTCAATATTTATAAACCTCCTCTCTTGCATAGTTTTGGCAACTGATTCAACAACAACAAAGATTTATTGCCTTCCTCTTAAAACCTCATGTCTTATAAATCCAATATGGTATTAGAGCTCTCAACCTGAGAGCTCTACTGCGCAACTATCTTCTTTTTCCTTCACATATCAAGATAGGGTCACCATAGTTGACCGCGTATCTTCTTCTTCTTCCTTATATCAAGATAGGGTCACCATAGTTGACCACACAAATTCATCACCAAATCTGCTTTTTTTTTCTTCAGAATTTTGTCTTTCGCTGTATCCTTCTTTCCTTTCCAAGATCAAGTTGATTCGAAGCAACCATCAAGAATCAAGGCGCAAGCTGACATAACTCAAGCAGGTTCAGATTTGGATGGATTTCAAAATCCATCAAATCCCTTCTATCTTCACCCTGGTGATAATCCATGTATTCCTTTGGTATCTCCCCCTCTTGATGGTACCAACTATCACTCATGGAGAAGATTAATGAGAAGAGCTCTTCTTTCCAATAATAAGTACAAGTTTGTCAATGGAATCATTCGAATGCCAAAACCCACTGATTCGACCTATGAAGCTTGGAAGAGATGCAACACGATGGTGGTGTCATGGATAACTAGATCATTGTCAAATCAGATAACACAAAGCACAATTTATATAGATGATGCCCAAGAATTGTGGGAAGAACTCGGGGAAAGGTTCTCTAAAGTTGGCCATTTTAGAACCTCTGATCTTCTTCGAGAAATTCACTCTGTGAGGCAAGGTGAAAGAAATGTGTCTACCTTCTACCCCGACTTAAAGGTCTTATGGGAAGAGCTAGATTCCTTAAGACCTTTGCCAATATGCATTTGCAACAACAAATGCACCAGCAACACACTAAAGACCATCAAAGATTACAGGGAGGCTGAACTAGTGATTTGTTTCTTGAAAGGGCTTAATGACAACTACAATACAATCAAGACTCAAATACTACTCATGGAACCCTTGCCCACAATAAATAAAGTTTACTCTTTGGTGACACAACAAGAAGGTCAGCAAGATACAACATCTCAATCAAATCAGAGGAATATTATAACACCCTAATTTTCATAATAAAAATAATAATACAATATGCAGAAACTTAAAAGTCACCAAATTATAAAGAAAATATATCTTGAAATTTCATTAAATACTAAATAAAATACATTATAAAGATGCATGTAATTTTCATAATAACAATGAACATTAAACTAAAAGGGTATAACATAGTTCACACCACATCTTCAACTTAACATCAATCATCTAAAATAACTTATACAATAAAAACTAATTTGTAAGAAATTCAAGTGCATGATCACGTTCTTCAACATAGTTTAAACTCAAACTCCTTAAGCGCCTCACCTAGAAATGTCAGAAAACCCAAGTATAGTGAGATAAAAATCTCAGTAACACTATTTCAGAAACCTTCAAACAATGACATTTCTAGCCGTAACAGGTACGAAAAATCTCTATAAAGAATCAGAATAGATATTAATATTCACATTACATCATATTATAATATCATTAATAACTTACAACTTATACACGATCAATTAGAAGACAAGTCACGCACAAGTGTAACGCCCCGAAAAATACTTCGAAAAAACATTGCGGAAAAATGGGTAATTTTTTTTTTTGAAATGATTTAGGTGAGTCTAGTTCAAGTGGTCCCAAAGAAAGGGGGTATGACTGTGGTCAGGAATGACAAAGATGACTTGATTCCAACCAGAACAGTCACTGGTTGGCGCATGTGTATTGATTACCGGAAGTTGAACCAGACCACTCCCCTCTGTAACGCCCTGAAAAGTACTTCTCAAAAACATTGCAGAAAAATGGGTATTTTTTTTTTGAAATGAATTATAGAAAATTGCCTCCTTTTCAAATCATTCTTTTTCGGGACATCACTTTAAGTAACTCGAATGCGGAAAATCAACTTATCGTTATCGAATGATAACTTAACCTGATTCACAATTTCCT
This sequence comes from Lupinus angustifolius, assembly GCF_001865875.1. NCBI lineage: Eukaryota > Viridiplantae > Streptophyta > Magnoliopsida > Fabales > Fabaceae > Lupinus > Lupinus angustifolius. The sequence continues at coordinate 15,481,227 of NC_032017.1, read as the reverse complement.
GAATAATACGATGTATATAATCGGTTAAGTCATAGTCAGTTCATACAGACTAGGTCAGCAAAGGCGGAAACTACATTGCCACTAACATATACAAAATCAAAAGAAACACAACCCCCACCAAAAACAAAAGAGGACATCGAATGGTCCACAAGCTGACTCAAAAGATTCCAGGAATGTTAGACCCCTCACTCGGGTCCTCCTCATCTTCCGAGTCAGACACGAGGTCGATCACCTCCACCGAGCTCTCTACATTGACGAGCTCAATGACCTCGTCCTCCAGTTCCTCTTCCTCCACTTCATTATGCCATAACCCAGCGGCATAATTCGGAGGGGATGACATTCTCAACACCGGAGCCTTCCTGCATGAACCTTTTCCAAGACCACCACTTCTCTTGGCTCTACTGGATGACGGAGCACCCAAACAATCTGGCCACGTCCTATACCCGTGGGAGGGGACAGCGCCATCACTCCTGACTGGCGGGTATCGAAGTCCAACCTCTAGGGACATCGGCCTCTTTGGTGGCAAGGTGAAGGAAGTGTCAATGTAGGTGAAGGAAGTATCACACTATGTGCAACGACAGACCGCAGGGGCCTGTGTATGTATATATGTGCCTGTCACTAGTCCATTGTCCCATCGGGGACATCGTGAA
>NC_032017.1:15479889-15480477 GCF_001865875.1 Lupinus angustifolius | reverse complement strand
TTCTTAATCAGAATCAAATGCAAATGTATTAATCAAACACATGATCGGCCCATCCTTAAGCCATCTCCCGACAAGGAATGCTTCTCGTGGGACCTGATAGTACGTCAACTGCACATGCTCAAGGTAACATCTCATTCACTACAACCCATCACCGAATAATCCTGGACGGTCACATGATCAGGTCTCTTATGGTCAGTCGATCGTTGTTCCATGATATCATGTATCCTTACTAGGGTAACCCCCCTAGTTCACGACCTCAAGTCGGATACTTGCCCAACAAGGCATAGAGATAAACAATGCTTTCACACTTTTGTAGAGTCATGCTTCTCATCTAAGCCATGATCTCATTCCAAAACTTTTATATCACAACACACCCTACACGGGTTCATCGCATTGTTTACAACATCATCTTATTTCAATCTTTCCACACTGTCCCTCGCCAAAGCAGGGACTAGTCGCCCAAGCGACAATTCATCTTTAAATCTCAAATAAACTTTAGCCTTCCTCGCCTAGGCGAAGGTACTATCGCCCAAGCGAGGCCTCTCCTCGCTCAAGCGAGACATCTCTCGCCCAAGCGAGAGAGTTCCA